>NC_041360.1:2323303-2443303 GCF_900634415.1 Cottoperca gobio
GAGAGTCTTAAGGGAATTATTGGGACAGACTGATAAAAATGGAATTACAATAATCCAGTCTAAAAGTAACAAATGCATGGACTAGTTTTTCTGCATCATTTTGAGACAGGATGTGTCTTATTTTTGCAATGTTACGTAGATGAAAGAAGGCAGTCCTTGAGATTTGTTTTATGTGGGAGTTAAAAGACAGATTCTGATCAAAGATGACACCAAGATTCCTTACAGTGGTGCTGGAGGCCAAGTTAATGCCATCCAGAGCTTCTATGTCATTAGAAAATGCGTTTCAGAGGCGTTTAGGGCCAAGTATAATAACTTCAGTTTTGTCTGTGTTTAACATCAAAAAGTTGCTAGACATCCAAGTTTTTATATCCTTAAGGCATGCTTGAAGTTTAGTTAATTGATTGGTTTCATCTGATTTAATTGATAGATATAATTGTGTATCATCCGCATAACAATGAAAGTTTATAGAGTGGTTCCTGATGATATTGCATATATAGGAAGCATATATAAGGTGAATAGAATAGGTCAGAACCTTTTGGGATTCCATGACAAATGTTTGCTTGCATGACGGGATTCATCGTTAACACGTACTAACTGAGATCGCTCATATAAATAGAATTTCAACCAGTTTAGTGCGGTTCCTTTGATGCAAATTAAGCGTTCCACTCTCTGTAATCGGTCTATAGTTGGCTAAAACCTCTGGATTAATTTATATATATATAAACTATATATATTAATCGTGCTCTTAAATGCCCCTTGACTCTTTACGTCACCAACGCGGCCACAGCAGCCTCGTCAACATGATGATGAAAAAGTTACTTGGCCCAGTTACTTGAGCGACCCGTCTCGTCATCTCTCGGTCAGGCGTTCAGACGCAGAATGAGTTGGTCTACCTGAGACACATTAACAACTCCATCAGGAAATGTATTGCAATGGACTGCAGGTGGTAGAGGACAGGGGGCTAACGGAGCCTTTACTTTACTTTTTAATGGATGAGCAATAATTTCTTAAAATTAAATGAGAACAAAACTGAAATTCTACTAGTAGGTCCTGTAACAAAAAGAGAGATGATGCAGAATAACATGGGGAAACTTACTCCTTTGATTAAACCTGAAGTCACAAGTCTTGGTGTTATCATAGACTCAGATCTAAGCTTTAAATCCCACATAAACAAGGTGACAAAAACATCATTCTTCCACCTTAGAAATATAGATAAAATCAGACAATTTATAAATCAAAAGGATGCTGAAAAACTAATCCATGCTTTCATCTCAAGCCGACTCGATTATTGTAGTGCACTCTTTACCGGCCTTCCAAAAAAAACAACAGAGAGATTTCAGCTCATCCAAAACGCTGCAGCGAGGCTGCTGACTAGAAACAAGAGGAGAGACCACATCAGTCCAGTGTTAGTCGCTCTACACTGGCTTCCAGTAACTTTTAGAATTGATTTTAAGGTCCTCCTTCTTGTATACAAAGCCCTAAACGGAACCGCACCAAGTTACACTGCCAACTCTCTAATAAACTATGTGCCCCCAAGAACATTACGATCATCCACTACTGGTTTATTAAATGTTCCCAGAAACATCCAAAAGAAAATTGGTGATGCAGCCTTTTGCAATTATGCACCAAAGCTATGGAACACTTTACCTGCAGACATTAGGGAGGAAAGCTCGCTCAATATCTTCAAAAGTAAGCTAAAAACATATCTCTTTACTTTAGCCTTTTAATGGTGATACTTCATATCTTTTTATCTTAGCCTTTTAATGGTGATATTTTATATATGTTTAACTTAGCCTTTTAATGGTGATATTTTATATATGTTTATCTTAGCCTTTTAATGGTGATATTTCATATTTTTTTATCTTAGCCTTTTAATGGTGATATTTTATATATGTTTATCTTAGCCTTTTAATGGTGATATTTTATATATTTTTATCTTAGCCTTTTAATGGTGAATTATTACTGGTTTAACATTGAATGTGTAAAGGTAACTGAGATAAATTGCAGAGTGTGTACATTTGAAAAACTTGAGATCAAATAGACTGTGTTACCATGGGAAAAAGAGGGAAGTTTCTCTGATAAATGTGTTTACATGTTCTTTACACAATTAGGGGAAAAGTGAAAGATTAAAGAATATATTGGAGAAAAACTGGCTTTAACCGATAGGTTTCATACAGGGGTTTGTTTATGAAGCCACAGGGGCCCATTGTTGAGCTCATGCTTACAAAATATGGCCCAGATAGTTAGTTTTTTACAAGAATGGTGTGCCAATGTTATTTTAGACCATTTTAATTCTGGCTATTTCATTTCTGCTATTTCATACTATTTTAATTCTGCTATTTTTATAATGGTACTTCAGACTCATTTACATCAACACTGTGATTATTGTACTGTAAATGCTCTTATTCTGTCTTATTCTGTCTAATCTTGTACTAATTGTTATGTTTTTGCTGTGAAGCACTTTGGGCTGCAATTCTTGTATGAAAGGTGCTATACAAATAAAGCTTATTATTAGTATTATTATTATTATTATTATTATTATTATTATTATTTACAGATGGCGTCAAATGACACAACTTTTAAACATATTGTTTATTGTGCAATGAAAGATGTTATGCCAGATTTGAAATTGCGCTTTATGTCAAACTGATGGTCTGTGTCGTCTAAGATAATTGTGGGCAAACAAGATATTGGAGAAATAGTATTAAAATAAGACATGTTGACCAGTTTATAATACTACTCATTTATTAACTCATCTTCCAAAATCCTTTGAATATTTTGAAATGCTTCTCACAGCAAATATTGATATATGCGATTAATTAATCACAAAGCTTGTGATAACCCTAATATATATATATATATATATATATATATTATAATATATATATATATATATTAAAATATATATATATATATAAAATATATATATATATTATATATATTAAAATATTATAATAATATATTAAAAATATATATATATATATATTAAAATATATATTATATATTAACATATATATATATATTATATGAACATTATCTATCTATTAAAATATCATATATGATTAAAATATATACTATCTATATATTATATGAAAACTCTATATTATAGATAATATTAAAATTATATATATTCAATACCTATATACTATTATTCTAGTATCTTAATATATATATTACCTATTAAAATATCTATATATTAAAATTATATATTATAATATATATCTCTATCTTACAATATATATATTATGTATATTATATTAATATATATATGTTCATGTTACAGGAGTACGCCCAGGCCAGATTTGATGCCTACTTCCAGCAGAAGAAGATCTGGGCTAATGGAGCGAAATGATTGGATGGACTGACAACACGTTTAGCCAATCGGCAGGAAGAGAACATGCAGGCTGATAAAGACTCCACCATCCGCGCTTTACCTATACTCCCCGACTTGTGAGGAATTGCTGGCTGGCTGCTGTTGGTGTTGTGTTGACCAAAGCCAAAACGTGCTTAAGGTACACCCCAAAATCCATTGCAGCTCAAAGTTTACACTGTGTAACTCCCTGAGAGCCAAAAAAAAAAAAAAAACACTGACTTGTACTAACCTTCATCACTGGTCAGATCTGCTCTCTGCTTCTGCCTTGTTCGAACCATATCACTAACACGAGGGTTATGTTTTGAGCAGCAGAGAGGTGGTAACAGCTAGATTTGAAATGTTAACATTGCATCAATGTATATGTATTGATCGTTCCCTTATGGAAATGTTCTGTTGGAAATAACCAAAATGTGAACTTGGCTTGGTAGATTCCCGCTTACTAGAGCAGCCGGTTGCTAACTATGTATATTATATATAGAACCCAATGTGCCAGTACCCTGGTCCGGTTTGTTACTGATGGACTGACTTGTTGGCTGGTGGAATCATGACTTGATCGACAGGTCAGACTGATGTCTACATTTCTAGATATTACACTTGCTGTTTGTTTGATTTTCTTTTTTTAAATGGTTGTATTTGACATTTTCTTCAGGCATGGCCAGGGCAAATACAGTAATGTGGTATTTCCAATTATGTGAATAGATGAGATTCCTTTTTCTGGGCGGCTGGTTATACTCCTCAAAGACATCAACCATCAGGTATTTCCATTATAATTAGGTCTGTTTATTTGTGGCTTCCTTGCTAGTAATTACACTGATTAGCTGTGACCTTTTTCAACCGGTTCAAGTTTGGAAGGTTAATGGTATTATTATGAAACTGACAAGTAGATCCACAGCTCTGTGTAGTTTACACATTGGGTATTAACATCTGCGTTGTCTGATTTAGAGAAAAGACATTCCAGCCATGCTTTATAAGCCTGGGAAAGTGTTGCTAAACACTAGGGAGCTAACTGACCATATTCTTTGCTTTTTTACTTTTATATATGTTCAGTGCATTGAAGAAAACATCACACAGTACACATGAAGATGGTTCCTTGTTGTGGTAATGGATTATTTGGCGATGTCGCTGGTTTATTGACACCTACTCCCAAATTGCCTCATCATCGTACCCATTATCCAGAATAATGACACAGGCGGTCACATCATACTGCACAGCTGAATTTTGCATAGATGACTTGTTTAGTTAAGTTGTAGCTGGACAGTAACTCTGTTAAAGGGGCATCTAGTAAATATGGCTTTTAGATGGTCAGATGAAAAACTGTGACCAACGTGTTCTGTTGTCTCTGATCCAAACATCCTGAGACTAGCTCAATTCTACCTCACCCCTTCAAGTCATTATATGTGCACCAACTCTGCTATGTCCACAGATAGACAGATTCATCATCTGCTGCTAACATCCTTCACTCTGCCTTTAAACCACACCTTTATATCTTGAATTTTAGTTTTCTTGGCACCTCTCGGTGAAAAAACTACTTTTGTCTTGATTAGTATTCCTCTTTCCACTCTAACTAGGATCAGTACAAGCTAGCTTCTCATCTCACCACATCAGTAGCATTTCCTATTAGACTTAATTAGAAATGCTAACTGGCAGAAAAGCGTTCCATGCTAGAAACTGTTTTCTAGCGTATCACATATTGGAAGGGTGCTGTACCCAGTGAAGAAGAACACACTAAAAATGGCCTTTTGCTCAGCCCACGCCTTTAGTTAAAGTTGCTAATCAAGCTTTCCATTCTCACACGGCACATATGCAGTTTAAAATTAAAACGGTAGATTTACCACCCAAGATTTGTAGTACTGATGTCAGAAAGTGGTAGACAAAGCAGTCACTAGCCAGAGTCCATCAAATCTGACGACTGTAATGACGACTGTCGCTCGCAGATTATCAGTTACGGCTAGCTAGCTAGCTAGCTAATTAAGCTAATGTAACCTCCATGAGTTTGTTGAAACTGCTGTCGCTAGCTGACTTTTAATTGCTTACAGCTAACTCGTTTTAGTTTAAGAACACCTACAAAGGAGTTAAATATGACAGATATTAGATATTGACAGCTACATAAATTATATAATTATCCTCACCAGTTCATGTATAACACATAGAAATAAAGAAGCAGCATTATTCGAGCCAGTTAGTCCTTGTATTCTAAGAATGATGAGGAAAAATACAGTATCTGTTTTTCATTCTAACATTATGTGTTTTGCTGCTTCGTTTTAAGTTACATACTTGTTAGTATTTTCAAACGGCCAGTTTTAACTCTTACAAAAGAATACGTTCTTATGATATGTTTGGCAAAAATAAAGCTTCATTGAGTAATGTTGCTGGAGTGGGAGTTAAGTGTAAACTTTCCCAACGTTAGCCTGAACTCTGATAGCGTCCACGACCAGCTTCCATCCACTGGGAAGATACCACACAGTCCATGTAGCCTACTAGTTGTGAGCATGCTCTTATTTCTGGTTTTGAAAAGACTAACATATATGACATCATTCTCCAAACTCTTTAAATGATGAGCATCACTCTTACTTTACCCCACGTGGAGAAATCCATAGCTGGACAGGCCTGCTATAGTTACAGGCGCTAAGCCATGATTGGACAATCACTGTTTGGGACAGGGGTTTAGCGAAAGTCTATTGAAAAGCTGAAAATCAGCTGAAAACACTTTAGTGGATACTTGTTTATCGCTAATTGTATGATTGAAAAATGAGCGCTGTACAACCGGCTGACATGCATCTCCATGTTTGGTTGTAGCATCATGTATGCATCAGGGTATATTCCCCGCCTACCTGTGAGCACTGGGACGTAGTGTGGAAGCCACCGAATGACTCGTGGAGTGTACATCTACAGTGTACACAGAGCTGAGGGAACTGAGCTGGATCATGTATACTAGTCACCTAAAACTGTAACAATCCAGAGGTGTTTGAATGTCACTTTTGATCTTAGAACCTGAGAAATATATATATATATATATATATATATATATATATATATATATATATATATATATATATATATATATATATAAAAAAACAACAATATATGTACTTGAGTATTTTCACGTGTAAACATTTGGAGGTTGTTGAACTGTGACTTTTGTTGAACTGTACGTTTTATTTTACATGCAAGTGTATTTTATTGTATATTTTAATTGTTATATTTTCTTTGGAATATGTTTAATGTATAGTTTTAAATGTATTTCGAGATGCGATGGGACTAGGGATGCACCAACAGCAGAATGTGCAGCGGGTTTTACTGGAGGACTATTAAAAGAGTTTCTGCTACATCCCCCATGTAGCCATAGACCAAGACAACAGCTTTGGTCCATGATTATTCCTTTCAGCTGATGTCATTCAGATACTGTGCAACAGGATATAAACTGGGACACATTTAGACTATTTATGTTTACAATTGTGAAATGGTCTGTAGTCTTTGTGCTATAGCATCTATTCTTTATTTTTAAACCATTCAGTGGCTCTTTCTTCCGTCTTATCTCTTGTATTCATTTGGTTGTCTTTCATGATTGAAATGTATTTGGCCCAACAAGCTATTTCTGTCTCAATTTTGTTGTTCTTTTCCATTATTTTATATATTTGTTATGGAAAAAATGGACTCCATGACCTGTGACTATAGTACATTCCATAATTGTTACTTCACCTTCAGTATCGCGTACACTTGACCAAAATAATTACACTTTTGATCTGATTGGTTCTTCCAATGAAATTGTAATGTGTCCCCAGTAGAGAACAAACACCCTCTCTTCTGTTCTCTATACATGTCATTTAATGTAATATTCACTAACAAAAATATAGAGGGTCATGCTAAAAATATCCAAAAGATAATGACATGCTTGTACCTGCACACAAACAAAAATTAAAAAGAAAACTGACTGACGAGTGTTTCCTTTTGTTTGGACATGTATTCATGATAATATGACATATATCAAATCAAATCAAATTTATTTGTATAGCCCAATATCACAAATTATACATTTGTCTCAGTGTGCTTTACAGACTGTACAGGTTACGACACCCTCTGTCCTTAGACCCTCGCATCGCACAAGGAAAAACTTCCTAAAAGAAACCCCAAAATTAAAGGGGGAAAAATGGAAGAAACCTCAGGGAGAGCAACTGAGGAGGGATCCCTCTCCCAGGACGGACAGACGTGCAATAGATGTCGTGTGTACAGGATAAACAACATAGTACAAATACAACATTTGACAGAAATTATGTTGTTGGAAAAAAATAGAAAGTATGGATGAATCCAGGAAAATGTCAAGGCTTCCCGGTGTCCAGCAAGACCAGGTCAGCAGGCGCTGTCACGATTCATGATCCTGACGTAAACTTTATCAGTGGCAACCTGCCACATGAGAGACAGACACTCCGGGGATGATACCCCGGATGGTGAGTTAGTAACATACATTTACATAAATGCATACAGATAGAGAGGGAGAAGAAGAGAGGGAGGGGAGGAGAGAGGAAGAGAAAGGAAGAGAGCAGGGAGGTGTCCCCCGGCAGTCTAAGCCTATAGCAGCATAACTAGGGGCTGATCCAGGGCAAACCTGAGCCAGCCCTAACTATAAGCTTTATCAAAAAGGAAAGTCTTTAGCCTACTCTTAAATGTGGAGAGGGTGTCTGCCTCCCAAACACAAACTGGAAGCTGGTTCCACTGGAGAGGAGCTTGATAGCTGAAGGCTCTGGCTCCCATTGTACTCTTAGAGACTCTAGGAACCACAAGTAACCCTGCAGTCTGGGAGCGTAATGCTCTAGTTGGTTTATAAGGTACTATGAGATCTTTAAGATATGCTGGAGCCTGACCATTAATTGATTTGTAAGTCAGGAGAAGGATTTTGAATTCTATTCTGTATTTTACCAGGAGCCAGTGCAGTGCAGCTAATACAGGAGTAATATGATCCCGTTTCCTTGTTCTAGTCAATACACGTGCCGCTGCATTTTGGATCAACTGAAGAGTCTTAAGCGACTTTTTGGGACAACCTGATAACAATGAGTTGCAGTAATCTAGCCTTGAAGTAACAAATGCATGGACTAGTTTTTCTGCATCATTTTGAGACAGGGTGTGTCTTATTTTTGCAATGTTACGTAGATGAAAGAAGGCAGTCCTTGAGATTTGTTTTATGTGGGAGTTAAACGACAGATCTTGATCAAAGATGACGCCAAGATTCCTTACAGTGGTGCTGGAGGCCAAGTTAATGCCATCCAGAGCTTCTATGTCATTAGAAAATGCGTTTCAGAGGCGTTTAGGGCCATGTATAATAACTTCAGTTTTGTCTGTGTTTAACATCAAAAAGTTGCTAGACATCCAAGTTTTTATATCCTTAAGACATGCTTGAAGTTTAGCCAATTGATTGGTTTCATCTGGTTTAATTGATAGATATAATTGGGTATCATCTGCATAACAATGAAAGTTTATAGAGTGGTTCCTTATAATATTGCCCAAAGGAAGCATATATAAGGTGAATAGAATCGGTCCAAGTACAGAACCCTGCGGAACTCCAAGACTGACTTTGGCTGTCATGGAGGATTTATTTATATATGATGGGCCAAACAAACCATGGTGCCTGAGGGAACTGCTGCTTGGTTACTTTGAAACTGCTGTGCTCACGTGGGTTAAGCACTGCTGGTGATTATTGGAATAAATAAACTGGTCAATTACTTGTGATATTTGACACTTTTTGAACATTTTGGTAGACAGTTATCAGTGAGAATAAAATACTTTAGTTTGTAGCTAGACTAGTATGTGGCTATAACAATGCTAACGTTGGTCCACTGCTTAGGACTGAGAGCTCAGCAACTATTAGATGGATTCTCATGACATTTAGTGCAGACATGCATTGTCTCCAGGTGACGCTATCATCCAGTCAACATTTTGATTTGTGAAATACAAGTTATGCAAAACGACTGACATTCCCATCGGACTCCCAGTGCTTTGAGCTAAATGCTAACATCAGCATGCTACATGCTCATAATAACTATGCTGATATTGTGTAGGTACATTAACATACTTCCACACATTTCAAACTGTTGCTGTAAATGAGCAACTGTTTGTTGAGACTATTAACTCCATCACCTGTATAAGCCGGGGATATGGAGGTGGCTTTTTGTTCTTGATTTTCTGCCCCCCAGTGACCTAAAATAAATAATTGCAGCTTGAAGTAAATGACTATATTCTCAATACACAAAATACTTTCCAACGTAAAGCCACACACACCTTACCCTTCAGTAATGGGTGTGGAATGTGAAAAGTGACGTGGCTCAAGTTACTGCAGCACTCAGAGTGAGTGGTGTACAAGGGCAAGCCAAAAAAAGAATGGATTAATGGAATGGAATACCCTTCAGTATGGCTTTCTTCATCAGTGTCTTTACATAAAGGTGCTCGCAAAACGAGTGTTTTGCTGCAGCCACTCTATTGAAATGCATCAAGTTACCTCACCATAATCAATGAAAGTACAGTTTCTGTCAGGAAAATGTGAGTGAGCATAGTTCATGCCCCCCCCCCCCCCCCCCCTTTGTTTTCCAAACATTCCTGCTGCTGTTGACAGTAAAGCAGAAAGGACAGAGAGGCAAAGGTAAGAGTAAAAGGTTAGAGGGCTGTGACAGCATGTTTGTAGTTGTGTTTGGGATTGAAAGGAATGCAAAGTCTCAACAGGCAGAGACTGGGGGAAGGAGCGGAGGTCACTGGTCACTGCTTAGGGGGCTGCAATCCTTCTTTCCCTGTATGTGTGTGTCCTTCCCTTTGTTAGCAAATTTAGCAACTCACTGTCTGGGAGAGACAGAAAAGTGGGTCATGGTCAGTAAATGTACCATTACTCTGGATGTACATGGAGTAAGCTGTAGAGAACTAGAACTACATGTTACCCCTTGATACCTGATTCTTTTAAGGAGTTTGTCCCAATCTTTAGACTCAAGATAATAATCACTTGTTGCACAGACCAAACATCTTGTTACCCAGTGAGGAAGAATTTCAGTGTATATCCCAGAGTCATGCTGAGGCCTTGATTCCCAGTGCTGACACAGAGGCAGACAGGGTGGCAAGAATGCAGAGTGGAGGAATGTTAACAGAGAGACAAAGAGTAGTGTGAGCCTAAAGGGTTGGCATGGTCAGCTGGGGGCTTTGGCCTAGGCAACTTGCTTGTTTACATCCATGTGAGCGCCTGCAGTTGTGCTTTTGATAGATACTGACTGGAACAGCAAGAAAGTCTTTACATTTACTGCTGCTCTGTGTCTGCTGAACATTGTGCTTCATTTTGAAGGAAGATGTGCATTCTCAGCAACAGTGACAGACGAATTGACAGTTAGCATGAATAAGGACCGCTGCCAAGGCCAAACAGAGAAAGGTTTCACATTTACAGAAAAAATATCCTCTGGGAAATCCATGGAAAAATGCTGATGATGAAATACTTAATTTGATCTATTTTATTACAGGCCAAGTGCACACGAGAGTCTCCAAGCGTTAGCTTTGGAACAGACATGTCTGTTGTATGTTTATTTTTCAAAACAGTGTATGTGCAAAAGAATGTGATGACACAATAAATAACATGACTTAACTAACATACAATTAAGTGTCTAAGTGAGTATTATAATTAAAGACTTAACAGACTGCAGAGTAAACATGTCGGGGAATGTGTGAAGAAGAAAAGTGCAGATATGTCTTAACACTTATTAACTCAAGCAGTCATCCGAGAACAGAGCTGCAATGTAGACTTGATAACAGTCCAACAGCGCCATCTGGTGGGAATGGACATTATAGACTTCTATTGGCACAGCTCAACTGCATGAGCCGAGAGGTCGCTGAGGCATGTCGTCATTAATGATCTTATTTCTAAACAAATGCAGTCTAACACTAATGTAGACAGCTGATCACAGACTGTGAAGCCGTTCAGAACATGTAAAGAAATAATAAGGGTCTAGGCAGGAACATTACATATCAATATATATATTTCTTTCTTTTACAATGAATCTAAAATAAATCCATCCAGTGGTGAAAGAATGACTGAAATCTTTTACTTTGGCAAAAGTAGCGATGCGGTATAAATAATCAGTTACTAGTAAAAACCCCCTTAGACAACATTTTACTTAGTAAATGTAAAAACGTGTTAGCATGAAAACATACTTATCAAAAGTAACCATACTCATGTATTATATCAAAATGGTCCATTTCAGAATAATGTATATTATATTATTGGATTAGAATTATTGATGCATCAATGTGCATCATTTTAATGTTGCAGCTGGTCATCAGCATCAGTTATATCATATTATTATATATTATATTATTAAAGAAAGAAGAAAAATAGCTAGTGCATTCATCTGTTTCAGGGTGACAGAACCTGATGAGGAAGTTACAAGGTGGAGCACATACCAAAAACAACCATTTTAAGTAGCTTCCTGTAAGGAGACCGTGATTCTGCACAGACACTCAAAGAAAACCCCCAAAGTCATAATGACTGATGTCATCTTTGTTCCTTGTTATGCACACGTGGACTGATCAGGGCCTCATATTCAGACTTCCTGCTTGCAGTGTCACACAGTGTGTCAGCCCTTTGGAATTTGGGTCAGGGACAATTTGATAAGATACAGTGCAAGAGGACTACAATCTGTAACTATCTATTTAGGTACTCTAACTAAGAAGCCACTTCAGCACCCCCTCCTTGTCACAGAGGGATTGCCATTGGGGGCCACTGCCACCCTGATACAATCACAGCCCCCACCCTCCCCCCTCTGGTCCCCGTCGTCACATATTCATAATATGGAAGACTTCTGTGTGTTTTTTTTTTCAGTAGGCTTGCTCCCAGCACATATGTTGTTAATTACAATCAATGTCCTCCTTCACATTAAAGCTGCACATTTTCTTTTAAAAGATAAGAACAAGTCTATATATTCAGATACATAACACATTAAAACAGGATTGTTGTGAATCTCAAAATGTGAACTGTATTATTCTATGCACATCAGGTCATTTTGTAACATTACCTGTAAAATAAGAAACCACAGTACATCAGTATGTGATTCCTTAAAGCTAGGTTGGATATGTATTTTACAAACATTTCTAGTCATATTTGTTGAAATGCTAAGAGCTCGGACTTGTTGCAGCTATTGATTTTGAGCTTCTTCTTCTCTGATGATCATTGGATCTGTGCACCTGTGCTTTATATGCCTACTAGTATAGGAGCAAAGACAAGGCTGTAAAGACATCTCATTCAGGCTCATGGCCTTAATGTTGCAGGCCCTGCACAATCACACAATAACATCACAACATAACACAACATAACACAGCCCCTTCTTCACCTTGCACCATGTTGAAAATCAACACGAGAATCGAGGGTAAGATCCTAAACCGGAAGATACCCAACTGTGCCAGAGTGGGAGAAACATCAGTCATCATGGCAGTGTCTGTGTGGACTACAAAGCTTTCATCTCTTCCGGTATCAACGGTGGAAGCAGTTGAACAATAAGCGAACCAAAGTCCAGGCAGGCGGACCGCGTCTGTTTTCTACAGAATCCAAATATCTTCCCACGGGGCACTGCACTCCCTCGGGTCCTCAGCAACACACATGAACAGTGTCAAGTAGATCGGCCCGAGGGTTGGCGAGATAATCAAAACTCTCACTCTCTCTCTCTCACACACACACACACACACACACACACACACACACACACACACACACACACACACACACACACACACACACACACACACACACTTCTTGAGAAAGCTATAGCACAGGCCAAGCATTGGGCCCATTCCGAACAGGCATGTACAGAACATTTGATCATACAGAAGACGTGAAATGATTTAAAGTAAATTGATGCAAAGTGTTTGATGCTGTCTATCCTCTTTGTCTTTGCTGGGGAGTTGCCATCTGAGGTTCTGAAGGGATCTTTTTCTTAATTCAAGTTTCAGTTGAATGTATTTTCAACACACATCCTTTGAGTGAGGGATGATGTTTCTCATCATAACTCTAACCAAGAAAGAAATACTTCACAAAAGTCAAACTACGTCTCTAAAGTAGAGATATTTCAAACACCCACACGCTGAATCACCATCTATTTTCTCTTCTGTGTTGGACTGTTTCCCCCGCTGATGACGGTGCTCTGGAGGAAGGGTTGCAGGCTGGGTGCTGTTGGAGTTCTCCTCCATCCTATATTATTGGATTACGATTGCTGATGCATTAATGTGTACGCCACTTTAAGGTTGCAGTTGGTAAACGTTGCTAAAATTGCAAATTAAAGCACATTGCAGCATTTCTGGTTTATTTCTGAGAAATGTGAGATAGCACAATTCCTACAATAAAGAAGGGACCTTCTTTCTGTTGAAGTAGATTCTTGGTCTATGCTCATTTGTTACGGCCACAGCCGACACCCCTTTAACTCTTCTGCATAGTTTGTGTTCCGAATGCTGGTTTAGATGTGATGTCCCCCGGACGTGATTGGCTGAAGAGGCTATGTTGACATTGTTGCTACGGTAACATTGTCTATATTAAACCGATCTAACTTTTTGTTAATAAATTACTTTACCAAGAAACATCTGGTTTTATGTTGCTTCCCTTTCCCTCTTCGAGCTGCGTCATAACAGTCTACGCTCATTACATACATACCATACTGTGATGTTACCTGTTGTTTAACATTGTTTCAGGTCGTGTAATGAGTGAAGTGTTACTTTTGAGAGACATATGATGTCAGTGTCTGTGAGTTGAGATGTGAATCATCTGTTTTGGTTGCATTAGTCCAAGTGGAGCCTCTTGTCCACAGTCAGGGATAAGGATGACAGAGAAGAGGTGTAGTGTCACACACACACGCAGCTTTTTTCTCACACAGGTAAGCTTATATTACAGGCACAGCTGACAGGTCGCTCTGCTGTCCGCCGCTCTGCTGTCCGCTGCTCTCCAGGCTG
Organism: Cottoperca gobio; assembly: GCF_900634415.1. Lineage (NCBI taxonomy): Eukaryota > Metazoa > Chordata > Actinopteri > Perciformes > Bovichtidae > Cottoperca > Cottoperca gobio. The sequence continues at coordinate 2,337,630 of NC_041360.1, forward strand.
CGCTGCGTCGTGGTTGAAGAAGCGTCGCCGTCTCCTCTGGAACCCAGCCTACTGCAAGAGAACAGAACCAGGCCATCACCATGCATTTATTATGTGACTGATTACCTGATTCCGTTCAGCTGTCTGGCCTCCAGCTGGGACACTCCTGTCTCTCCCCAGCAGCCGGCGCCCTAACCACACCCCACTGCACAGTGCATTTCAGATGTGAGCTGTTGTTCTGGGATGCATGTCGTGAATAGAATCGTGTGAGAATTGAACTTGGTATCGGGAAATGTTGTCCACTTGCAACAAAATCCATTAGCTACACAACGTCCCGGTGCTTAGACCTCCATCAGGGGAATCACTCCTGTGCAAGTGGACGACATGCTTTTGGACTTTTCAGCATCAGCCTTCACAGAGCAATCATTGTGTTCCTTGTAGGACCTTGCTGTGAGAGGCCCTCTGGTCCTCAGTACTCAGTTCATCTACCGGGGGCAAAAGTAAAAGTTGAACCATCTGAGTTAGTGATACCATGAACAGGTGGTGAGGTTTTAATGGTATTATTGTCATTGATAGAGTCCCCTACTGTAATATTAAGTGTGGGTAAGCGATTTCTTTAGTATTTGCTCTTTCATGCTGTTAAACAGTTTTACTGTTAACAGTTCAAAAGTTAATAAGTTCATCTTGTCAGCAATTTGCACCTCTCAGGTAAAATGTCACTGTGCATTATGTTACAAAGATAAACTGAACACACACATCACCCAGTGTGCAAGAGACACACACTCCACCAGAGGGCAGCACGAGGACACAAATTCATTTTCACATGTCAATGTGCCATTAAACGTCCTAAGCTTTGACATGGCAGCACTTTAATACGCCCTGCACGAGCACATGCATTGTGGAGTCATTTGGAGCCCGAAATTCTGTCATCAAGTACTCAAAACAACCTTTGCACATCTTTGTGATCACACACTACAAACTCTTCATCGTATTCCTCACTGTTGCACATTCCTCTGACAATTTTGTACATTTCTGCACAATACTACCACTTTAATAACTGCACAGCTCTTCCACTTTTGATTCAGATACACTGTTCATATCTTTTCTCAGTAACTTGTCATACACTTACAGAAATTCCTTTTTGTATATTTATGTTTGATACACATTTTAGATTTTCTTATAGTTTTTATATTAGTTTTTATAATAATTGTATATTTAATTTCTCTTATTGTGTTTATGTATGCACCTTTATTCCTTGTATGAGACAACCTACTTTGAGCACACAGTGGCACTGTTTGGCCTATTTACATCACATTCGTGAGATTTGAAATATGTTTAAATGAGTTGATAACCCAGCTCATAAAGGATGTGGTTATTACATCTATAACTTCTTTTGGGTTTTCTAAGAATAAGACTTTAACCACGAGGTTCCAGACAATCATTTAACCTCTTAGTGGTGACACATTTTGTCACTTTTTGTCAAAACTTCAGACGAGTACGAGAAATTTGTAAAATAAATTCTTGGCAGAAGTGGCAATAATAATAAAAATTAAAAGAACAATAATTCATTCCAGAGTACGTGTATGGTGCTGAAGCGGTCAGACATACTGTACCGGTCACAGCTGAAACTTGGATGTTGCTGTTGTGGCTGTTGTGTGTCCTTCAGCTCCTGCCCCAGTCCGGCCCTTTGTGAAGAGAGTAACCGTGGGAGAAGATGTTCCACTTATCTTAGACTTCATCATGTAAACCTTCTGGTGCCCAAATCCACTACTGTAAATAATCTGAGGTCAAAGCAGGAGAAAAGTGTGCTGCAGTGTTTAAGATGAAGCACAGATCATTGCTGTTGTTAATTAAGCATGAGATGTCTGAAGTTATGATCGTTTAAAGTATGTCCAGACTTTTTGTAAACTGTCCGTCCAAGTGAAGCAGAAAAGTGTAGTTTAAGCTTTCTGCAGAACCTCTTTGGATCACAAGAAGTTCCTGTAAACCTCCATCAACCTGCATTAGAGTCACAGAGATAACCTGCCGTTTGAATTATTCAACTCAAAAGAAGCAGAGAGAGAGAAGAAAAATAAGAAATGATATTTGTTTAAAGTCAAGAGCGAGAAAGAGAGATAAGTAAGGCAAGAGACAGTTTACTCTACAAAGTATCACTCATTATCTTCACTCTTGGATAATCTAACTGGGGTATTGTATTAGCTGCCTGAAATCTTGCACTGTTTTTTGAGGAAACAGTGAACGCAATGTTATTAACAACTCTATCAAATGACAGATAATGGCAATACAGACAAATGGAGCTGGTAAAATTTGTTTCTCTTTCTCAGTTTGAAACAGACCTAATATTAAAACTTTAGATCATCTTCGTAATTCTTGTAAAGTTAAATAGCCTACTGTACATTGTGTGTCCTCATCAGTCACATAAAAGGAAATAGCAATTAAATAAATTATAAAAAAATATGAATTACTACATTACACATCTTTAACACTGTTGCACATTGGAAAGTTTTTACCCCCACACATTCTTCTTTCTTGTCAAAAGCTGGCGCCTACATTACCCACAATGCAACCACAAACCGTTCTGTCAGAGGTAAGCACCAACAACACAGTTTTAGAATCTAAAAGGTCTTAATGCATTCAGAACAAACTATATGATTATTACTAAAGAACACGCTGCTTATTTTTAACAGAGTTACACAGGTTATTTAACTGGGACTCTGTAATCAATCACATTTTATTTATATAGCTCAATATCACAAATGACACATTTGTCTCAGTGTGCTTTACAGACTGTACAGGTTACGACACCCTCTGTCCTTAGACCCTCGCATCGCACAAGGAAAAACTTCCTAAAAGAAACCCCATAATTAAAGGGGGAAAAATGGAAGAAACCTCAGGGAGAGACTGAGGAGGGATCCATCTCCCAGGACGGACAGACGTGCAATGGGTGCAAAGAAAAGGTGACAAAACACGGTGCTTCCTCTAATTTCCTCTTAAACTATCGTTTCTCAGCAGTGATGGAATGCAACTAAGTAGATTTACTCAAGTACTGTACTTAAGTTAAAATTCAAGGTACTTCTTCACTTGAGTATTTCTATTTAAAGCTACTTTAAACTTCTACTCCGCTACATCTCAGAGGTCAATCTTGTACTTTTCACTGCACCACATTTGTCTGACAGCTTTAGTTCATTTTCACATTACAATTTTTCATCCCCGTCTTGTCAAATCATGTATCTGCAGATGAGTTGATTTAGAATTGTTGTGACAAACTGAAGCATGAAGTGTTCCTTTATGTGTTGAGAACATTCAGCTACGTCTTCAGCTACAAAGCCTCTCCGATCAGCTGCACAATGCATCGTCACAAAGCTGAAAAGTCATGAAAAGTTAACTTTTTATATATATATATTCTTTTATTATATGACTATATTTATGTATTTATTTATTTGTTTATTATATTATCATTATTTGTTTTCTATGTAAATCGGTTAAATCGTGTGTAGTGTGCTATATAAATAAAGTTGAATTGAATTGGTATGGGAGAGAGAGAGCATCCAGGGAAGGTCCCTGTTCGCTCCGAGCAGCAGGATCAGCACCTTGGAGAGCGATGCAGTCCTGACATAATGTATCATTTCTTACAATAAATCATTGCTCCTGCTTTGATCACAATATTGTTGCAACACCTTCATTGAAAGCGTCCATGACATGAAGAATAAAACATTCCACTACAGGCCGCATTAATACTTACAGCATGCTACAGTTGCAGCTGCACGTGGTCTGTCCCTGCATTGTGTCCATGCTGGAAAGTCTAAAGGTGCTTCTGTGTGTGACGCAGAAACCAAAGATGCACATGACGTTCGGATCAGGGAGGGGCCCTAAAACATAATTAAGTATAATTTAGATCTTTAAGACAGTCCGTTTGAGTTTGAAGAGTCTAGAACTTGTGAACGCTGTTGTAAATTCTGGTCCTGAAGCAAAAAATAAATACAAATGAGTTTTGGAGAAGAGAAGTATCCTCAAGACCTAAGTACATTTTTAGATAATTAGAGTTCATTTTGGGCTTTAATCTAACGCAAATAAAAAAAACACTAGTGGCAGTTTGTATACATCTCTGGAACTTAGATACATTGTTGAAATATGCAAAAACAAGTACTGTTATATTTAGCTGCAATTAATTTCTCTGACTGTAAACTTCAGTGGCCACCACCACTACAGGCTGAGTGTGTGGGTTCTGCTGTGGAAGCAGAAGTTAGTCTGTTGAGCTGTGCTGTTACTACAGCAAGTCCCTCTCTGCTGCAACAACCCTCCATCAGCTGACGGGCTCTGCCTCCAGTGGCTGTGTGGAGGCTTTTCTGTGCCAGGCAGCAGTCCTAGTAGTCGGGACACAGATGTCAGTTGCAGAGCTCTCTTAGCTCCTATAGGTTAAGGTTGTGGGCCAAACACTTCATGCATCGGAAGTTTTCCAGCTTGTTCAGCTCACATGTTCGTATATTTTCAGTGACAACCATAAATGTTGTTTCCCACAGTGTGAAACAACTCCACCACGCTTTCACCTGAGAGACACATTCACATGACACGAGAGCTGTGAACAGTAAACGTGACATCCGGTCCACTCGCATTGAATGTCCACCAATCACAGGCAAATGCTGCTCTGGTGACTTCCAGGCTTCCCTGAGCTTTTCTTCTGTCTCCTGGTACAGCCGAGGCACCACTGTCTGTGTAAAGCTGCTCAGATGGTTTGGTATCCTACATTTTGTGGATCATAAACTGACGGTGTTTTGAAATATAATATAAATTATATTTGATTTTAAAAAGTTGTGATTTCAGATGATTTCCAGCTGGACAGTTCTCCCTTTATAATGTGGTACATACACTTGTGAGTAGTTACCAAATAGTGAGGAGCAAAGCAGGAGTGACCTGGACATCAGATGGTGTTGCTCTGTTGAGGTCTTTAAATCCAAATTCAGAACACATCTTTTTGCCTTAACTTTAAATGAGTGACCTATTTTTTCATTATTCAGCTGGTGGTCTCAGTCTTAAGTCTAGTACTATAGTCCATGTTTGTCCTACCGATGAGAATAATGTTAACTTTCTAGAGGCCACTGCACCTCAATAACCCTCTGTTGTTTGTGTCCCACAGCACAGCTGTGTGGCTTTCTCTCTCTCTGAGGACCGAGGGGGTCAAATGCTGAACAGACTGTAAAGCCCCTTGAGGCAATTTTGTGATGTTGGGCTGGATATTTCAAATGTACTTGACTTGAGTGATAAATAATATTAAGTAATAATAGGTAGTTCCTGAACAATGCAGAATGGAGGACTATATATGATGAGTTACCAGAGAAGGTACTGTGTGATTATACATCACTTTCAAAGTGTTTCCTGGTTAAATATGTATGAGCCTATGTGTTACTCTTTCTGTGCACCCCCAAGTAAAGTGATATAACATACAGAGTAGATAGTAAGTAAAGCATCATCTCACGAAACTAACAAGACTGTTACCCGGTTCTCTAGTCACACAGCCTGTTAGATTGTTGAAAGCTCCAACAAAAAACACTAAACCACTGAAGTGTCAGAGCTGACCTATAATCCAAACTATAATATAATCGATAATTAACTTAATTTGACTGGTGTACACAAAGTTTTGGTCATTGTTGTTGTAAAAGCTGAGTTACAGTATGTGAACACAAACACCACTTCCTTCTGTTTCCTGTGAGAACTGACCTTTGACCCCTACATCTTGCTCCCAGCATCGAGTCAGACACATGCTATCCCCTGGGAGCTTGACGGCATGTGCTCTACAAGGTCCCTGCTTTCCTTTGCTCAATTCTCTGTATATTTTTTTTACTCTTAAAGTCTAAAAATACACTTGAGTGCGGATGTTGCTGCCGTGTTACATAAGCTTGTGGGATTGAAGTGTCAGTTATAAGAGGTTGTACAGAAAGTTTCTGGATCTTAGTTCTCACAAAGTAAACAATCATAGAAGAAAGGACAGTTTCCTGGAACAGCTTCACAGAGGAATATCTACAAAAATTAACTTCAAGCCTCATGTTTTGGTCACTTTTTAATATACTTGAGGAAAAAATGTCACAGGTTTCCTGGGCTCCTCTTTAAAAGCTAATACTAACAATAATGAAGTCAATTACTCAAACTGTATTTAGTTTAGATTCCAGAGTTTTCGGTATTATAGCAGCGTGATCATTCCCACAGTGAAAAATAAATGTCCCTTCATCCCCAGAAATGTGTCCTGGATAATGTCTCTGTCTTTCTTATACAAACCCAAACTGTTTCCCGAATGAAGTATTACCATTATTTATATTTCTTGCTATGTGATCTAATGAATATAGATCAAATATATAATGTTTCTGGTCAAAGGAAACAGCAGTAATGTGCGCACAAAACAAATAAAAGCGTACATAAAGTGTGAGCTGGCTTGCAAATTGAACTTTATAATCATAATCAACTTTAATATGTGTGCACGTGGATGAACATCACCACAATTAATCATGAATGGGCAATGCAAAAACATTCATGATATACGAATAGGAATATACATATTGTTCCTGGGGACAGAAACACAAAGATGTTTGAGGCTGATGGCTGCAGAGTGAATGCCTGCACACTGCTGAGTATGGACTGGTGGAGTCACACTGGAGCTCACCACTAGTTGTTCAGCATCTGTACAGACACATGAAATAACTTCATATCTAAAAAAAACCAATAAACTCTATGTAACTCCATAATGCAGCATCAACAAAATAAACAAGTGTGTCTCGCATTTATAAGGTGGATGTGTGCATGCAGCTGGTGAATATGTGTCAGGTGGCTGGAGAAGGCTGAGAGTGTGTGGCAGCCCTGTCTATTATCAAGCTATGTGATGTGCAGGTTGTTTAGTGCAGGTTGTTTAGTGCAGGTAGCTTTGTATGAGGATACACTGCACTGAGGCTCAGTAACTAGTGGGGTTTTCTACCACGCCACTGCTGCTGTCTGTCACTGCATCACAGGGTCCTCAACAGAGCTGAGCATTAATTAATTCAGTCTGCAGCCTGATATCGTGTCACACACACACACACACACACACACACACACACACACACACACACACACACTCCTGTTGACTCATGAGAGTGTTATTTGGGAATGTTTTGACTTTGTGAAACATGTTGTCATTTGTTTTACATGCAATCTATCACATTTGCAGATTAGCAGCCATTGGCAGGGAGAGATGTTGGGTGTGTATTGGGGTTGCTGATCTTGTGGTGATTACAGTTTAGTACAGACTGAGAGAGTGAGGGAGGGCACCTTGTGTTCACCAGAGTTTTATCGTTGTCTAAGTTTAGATCTTGGCTCACAGACGGCTTCTCAAGTAACAAGGCTTCAGGCTCAGTCCAGCCACTCCACACTGAGACAGAAACACAGCTACACAGAGCTTTAAAGGGAGACGAGCAGAACCATAGAAAAGTGGAAAGTCACAAGAATATAGGAGGAGAAGCAGGAGAGGGGCCGTTACTGCCAGATGCTATCACATATAATTTCAAACAGGAGACAAACGCAGAGAGAGGAGGAGCACAAATCGGACTATTGTGTTTGGAAACAACTCTTTGTCACATCACTTTAACTGGGCTTTCTACCTGCTGGACCATGACAGAGGAAGCAGAAGTGGGAGTTGACCTCTCTCCAACCTCTGGGTCTGAGCAACAGGCGCCACATTTTCTACAAGATGTCATCTTCCACGGCAAGTTTAAGGTAAGTGTCTCCACAAACAGAGCAGACAGAGAGACAGCTGAATGTGTAAAATGAGGGTGAAACACTGGATGAAGTGTGTTCAGGTAGAGATGTAGACAGTATGCACAATCATATGTGTTCCAGGTGACCCTATAGGAAGTATATTGTGATTTGGGATGTCAGTATTGTAAGAGAAAAACACTGCCAGGCTGAATTCTGGGGAAATATGTATAAAATGATACATGAGACATATGAGATATATCTTCCCATTTGATGGAATAATGCAGCCAAAAAACAAAAACATGGAGTGTTCAGTCTGAATATTTCACCAGACGAGTTAAATATATTCAGATTGTACTGAGTCAGGACCACGATTACAGCGACACAGACAGTGCAGTACAAAATGAACACAACAAAGGCGCCAGGCAGGTATGTAGCGCAACATTCATTACTTTAACAAAGAGGAATATTCCTCAAGACAGCAGCTGTGTTCTTGTTAAGCATGACCAAAGCTTTTATATTACCATAGAAACAAATAAGTGAGGGATCATCGTTTCACAATAATGCACATTATCCCGCTTAGTACTTGGATACTTACTAAAGAAATCAACAATGCGACACAAAACATTGATTTAAAAATGATTTTATTGAATACAATATATTGTAAGTAATAGTCCCTTTCTACAGTTGGAACTGCGTCCATGGTAACAATTCATTATGCCAAATTTGAGAAGTGTCTTTATATCCCAGCCCTAATTTATATGCAACTGGCAATCTAGTAGGCTAAGTTTTACCCTAGTGAAGGAACAGTTTTGAACAGATGCATAAAATGAGCGCAGCACGGGTTGAGGTTTTCTGCCCGGTAACTGTCAAAGTCTGTTCACGTTTTGTTTTCCATTAACAGCGTGTAATCACTGGCAGAGCCCATCCCGTGTTCCCTTCACTGTTGACTTCCTGTCTGTCGTCTTTAATTCTGCCGGTTTCTCTATCGTCCAGCTCTTTGTGTCTTGTTCTTTTCTTTACTGGGGACAGTTCAGTCATTAATCATGCATCCACATTTTTGTGCTATCCAAATATATTAAAATGATGGTGTTTTCTGATGGAACAGAATGTTTTTTTGTTGCCACAGTTACATTTTCCAAACTTTTTTCTGTGGAGTGATGCGACTGTACATGGTCACCCAGAGCCTATGAACCGAGCGTCCATAGCAACAGTCTGCTATAAAGAAATAACAGACCGGAGAACTGCGGAATTGACCAATCAAAATTGAGTATTCAAGTCATACAACACCTGACCCCGACGGCGTAGTTGATCTGTCGACCTGAACCATCAGTCCATGAGGAAGATCAAACAAAGGTTCATTGTGCTAATTGACAGGAGACTCACACTGCACTTAACTCCAGATAATGTGTGTGTCTTCTCTGGAGGTCTGGGCAGCAGAGAGCTCATAAAAGAAGAGCTGGATTAGGAAGAGGCATGGGGCCTCCGTCATGAAACATACACACAGATTTCATCTTAACTTGTGTGTACGAACAAACTAGAAACCTCTTGTCGGATTCAAAATGGATTTCTTAATTGCTAAATATTAGTACAAAATGATAGATGTTCAAATCTAGGTTTTTCTATGCATTTGAAGGATTCGTTGTCCGTGTGTTGACATCAGAAACCGAGGTTAACAACGGTCTCACAACAAGATCCATTCACAAAACGGTCTGTTGACTTACTTGACATTAGATGATGGCACATGTCATGATATAGTCACTATTTCGGGCACACTTGAGTCCACAGTATCATTTGAGTTGCTACCTGACTGTGTTCTGCAGTGACGCAGGTGTGTGCACACTCGGACAGCTGACAGATGTTTTTTGGTCGTTTATTTTTTATATCACTATTTTACAAGCTTTTCACATCCAAACATGTTACTTAATCTTTCCACCCATCCAAATAGTTTATTTCGGTCAGGGTTGTATGAAAGGATGGCATGGAACGTTTAGTAAGATTTAAAACCTTTTTCTTTGAAGACATTGTTACTGTTTGTGTTCAGAAATGTTACATTTAACTTCCTTTGTTAAATTAAGAAGTTTTGTAAGATTAGTAATAAACTTGTTCTTATGTAAGGCATAAAAAAAAAATCGTTTTGGTATCGGTGCTGACACTTGGGTGTTGTTTTGGCAATAAAATAAAAAAAGCAACAATCAGCCCTGTGCTAATCTGAAAGGTATTCATTTAGCAAAGCTACCGAAGGTAACTGAGTGTCAGAATCATGGCCGAGGAGACAATGTTTCAGTGATTATTCAAATATTCTCTTGTGAGCAAGCTCCTCAAGAGTCCCATACTGTAAGACATCAACATGTTTTTACAGGCTGAGTAGTACTCACCATGACCAGAGTTAGAAAGCTATACAATATTAAATCTTACTATATTTAGCTTTCAACATTTGTGAGAAACTAAAGTTTTAAATACAAAAATCTCAGCTGAGAAGTCATAAACAATGCACTTTTGTTAATATTCACCTACTGTAGCTCCACTCTGTTGGTTTTATTGAACACCAAAAACGTCCACAGTGTGATTTCTCTTCACTCACAGATTATTTATGAGTACAGACACATTAATCGGACCAAAGCAAAGTTTAATTTGAGCTGTTATAGAATGAACTTTAAAGTGGCACTAAACAAGAGAAGCTACCACGTGAATATCTTCTACCATGCTGTCTGCTCTGCCAGATAAAAGCCATAAGAAGAGATTTAGGGTCAGAGTTTGGGTAATCCAGGTATCTTGCCAACCACAAGCTGGATCCAACAGGTATTGGAACCCAACCCCACCCGTCACTAGTAAACTGATCTATAAGCGTAAAATGGGTAGAGTTCTCCTTTAATTATTGGTGCATGCTCTCAGTGTAGTTTGATCTGTCACCTCCCCTCAGATCTGCAGCCAGATGTTATAAGTAGACTTCAGAAGGAGAAATACTGTATGCTCAGGCCATGACACAGCTCATAATTCATACACTATTTATGTCTCATTTACAATTTACTAGGAAGCACCACAGAAGGTATAGCAGCTGCCACCCCTTCTGTGGCACCAACTGCCCCCGTGAAATCAGCCTTTTTTATCTTTGCCATCCAGATTCCTGAAATGTGTTGGATATTCAAAAGTCACACAAGCAGAAGCTAGACTGAAAGTAAGGCTGGATCCTCATGGCTCACAAACGTAACGGGCGCGTTCTGTCCAAATCCACAATTCATCAAGTGGACTTTCTGAGGACTTAAGAGAGCCCGCTTTGGAATTTAATTTATCTATTTATTGTATATACAGTATTTTTTTTCCTTTCTCTTTCTTGCGACTTTAACTTATACAGTATGTCTATTTACTGTCATTATTACTCTTAGTATTGGTTAAATTATTGATTAAATTATGATAATAATAACTGTTGTTGCTGTTGTGATTATTGTCATCATTCATCAAGTTTTTCAATCCATTCAAACCCCACAACATAACTCCCATCAGGGCCAAACGTCTGAAACTGAAAAAAAGATCTTGAACCAAAAAAACAAGACAAAAAATAAGATCTGAATGTGAAAACATAAAATCTGCAAATAAACACAACAAAAACTCAAATATCAAAATATATATGAAAATGAAACATTTAAATGAATTATTAATCCAAAGAATTACAGAGCTGAATCAAAATAATATACAACTATTATCATATACAAAATTGCAGTGTGGAGTGTGTATGTGTATCCTCATGTGTATATGTGAGGTTTTTTTATGATGATATTCGGGGGAAGCATGACCTCGGACCCCTAGGGCAGCGGTAACAAGGCAAGCTCCTTATTCATGGCCGCATAAAGCCCAATTTAAACTCAAGTGAGCCGGACCAGTAAAACTATTGCACAATCATACTATAATGACAGAGTGTGTGTGTGTGTGTGTGTGTGTGTGTGTGTGTGTGTGTGTGTGTGTGTGTGTGTGTGTGTGTGTGTGAGTTTCGATTATCTACAGCAACACACACACCAAGCGTGAAGTAGGTTGGGCTAGCTCACGCTTGGTTTGTGTGTGGCTCCATTCTGATGCTTATTATGCAGACTTCATGCTGTGAACATTATTATGTGTAGCAAGTTATTAACAAATTAGGTAAACTATCATTTAAACCAACCTTCTAAATAATAATGTAAGTGAATATACTGTTAGGTAAATCTATTGCTCTCCATATGTGCATCGTTCACACTGAATCTCCCCGCACCGACTGATGGCAGGGGATGAACTTTTCTAATTGCAGGGACAGTATGTGTTTTTGATTTGCCTCTGCCAATGAAAGGCACGACTTCAGATTAGATTTAGAGTTGAGTACAGGATAAAACAAAGTTTATCCTGTACTCAACTCTTTATTAAAGTAAAAATATATAAAAAAAATATTATACATATGAAATTAGTAAGGTGTGAGTCTGATAATGATGGAAATTGTGATACATTTTGTTTTAACAACACCTTTTGCCACACTATGATGTTCAACTGCTGAGCCAGGTGGGAAGATTTACTTTGTCATGAAACATGAGAGAAACAAAACTGTCTGTCTGTCCCCATGTGTCTGCTTTCAGCTGCTGAAGTCTCTCACCCCAGAGGAAAACACCCAGTGCCAACATGGCCTCTACTTCCACGATGGCCAGCGGCGCGTCGACTACGTCCTCACCTACCACGTGAAGAAGCCGGCCACGGGCCGCACCAGCCGCCAGTCGACGCACCTGCTCACTGAAAATGCTGTCGCCCGCAGCCTTCGCCGTGGCCGCAACGAACATCTCCGACACCACAAAAAACAAAAGGCAAGAGACTCATCGACCCTGCCGTCCTCCCCGGTGGCCGACGTGGAGCTGGGCTGTCCCGCAGAGACTGTCAACGGTCAAGAGGATCACAAAATGTTCCGGAGGGAGGAGTTTGAGGGGAAACTCAGAGACATGGGGCTGGAGCTGGAGAAAGATGAGGACGTGAGTTTCCATCTTTATCCATTTATTTTTTTCACTCTCTACTAAATCTATTTCTTATAGTGTCTGTAATCTACTTTACAGACATGTTTCTGTATAAAAAAACACAGCAACTCAGCTGCACTGGCCTCTGTGGGTTGAAGTGTGATGCCTCTTGAAGCCAGCTGTGACATTCCTCTGCTCTTCTCTCTCTCTCTCTCTCCTCTCTCCTCTCTCTCTCAGAGCAGATAATAGTAGAAAGAAAAGAAGAAAGAGAGAGAGAGAGAGAGGAGGAGAAGAGAGCTCTAGATATAGAGAGATAGAACCATCGCAAGGAGAGCGATCGAGCAGCGAGAGCGAAGAGGAATAGATCGAGAAGAGCGAGAATGATCGCCGAACACGAGGCCGCAAAAGCGAGGATAGCGAGAAGGAAATAGAAGAGGAGATATATCGAGAGAGAGATCTAGAGCGAAGAGAGAGAAGAGCGAGCGATCGAGAGCGCGCCAGAAGAGAAGAGGAAGCTAAGCGAAGGAAGAGTAAAGAGCAGAGAGAGAGCGGATCATTCAGCGACCCCCTGAATCTAATCTATCAAAATATCCTCGCCAATATCCCTCCTATCATATCCTATCCCTCTCCCTATCCTCCTCCTCTCTCTACTCCTTCCTCCTCTCCCCTTCCTCTCCTCTCCTCTCTCTCTTCCATTCCCATTCCTCCTACTCTCCCCTCTCCTCTCCTCTCCTCTGAAACTTCTAATAGGAACACATATATATATTCTTCAGAGGATTGAAAAAGTCTGTTAAAGGCAATAAAGGTAAAACTGTTTACCAAAATAAAAAGGTGACATGATCATGAGGAGGAGTGTTCGTGTGTCCTTAGTCATGGCACTAACTTTAGTGTCGGGGTGGCTGTTCAGTTTAGAGCAACTGCAAATTACACCATCTTATCAACATTAGCAACATTAAAGAGTGGTTACATAGAGACTAAGATCTCGTCAGGGGAAACAAAAGACACACAACTCATCAATCATCAAATAAATTGATGATATTAACTAATAAATAAAATACATACATTGTATAAACATGTCTGTACAAGTAATACATACTTTAAATCAGGGGTGGGGAACCTCCGGCCTACGGGCCGTATACGGCCCGCGAGACCATTTGATCCAGCCCTCGAAGTAATTCATAACACACGCAAAAAAACTAGAATAGAACTAGAATAAAAATCTAGACAGCAATAGACGGGCGATTAACTGTTTTTCCTGGTCAAGGTCAGGGTCCTTGAACACAACACAAGCTGAACGTGTCATCACGTGGTCACGTCATGTCAAAGAGCTTCAGTATTAAACGAGACTGTCATTGATGTCAGTGAACGCAGCATGGTGAGTGTAAAACAGAGAAAGGTGGATGCAGAATGTTGCACTTTCCAGGAGAAATGGACAAACGATTATTTCTTTGAGGAAATAAAAGGCCAGTGTTCCTAGTTTGTGCGGACGCGCTTGCGGTGTGAAACACGAAACATGTCAAACTGCACGAGCTGAAAGAGTGCGTTTGGATAAAGTTAACGCTCTTCGGTGGAGTTTGGCCCAACAAGCAGCTCTCTGCAGAGTAGAACATACAAACATGGACAGATAGAGAGGTAGACCACCACACCAAGAACAGACTATTCCACCACTGCTGTGCAATTATCACTGCCATTTACAATACTCACTTTATATAATTTGTGCAATATTCACTTTATTTTCTATCAACCACTTGGTACTTATATTATTTTTATTATATTTAATTATTGTTTACTGCCTTTTTACTTCATATGTTCTTTAGCTGTGACGAGATACATTTCCCCGTTGTGGGACTAATGAAGTATTGTTGATTTCTGATAAAACAGAAAGATACAGGGATAAAAAAGTTGCTTTTTGCACAGTATAAAAGAAAGGTGAAATGAATGGGCTGTGTCTTAAAAAAAGTTGCAGAGGTTATGAGTTCAATAATTAGTATGGCCCTCGAAGGATGTTATAAAAAAAAGATGGCCCTTGACATGAAAAAGGTTCCCCACACCAGCTTTAAATAAACATATATTTCCTGAATGTATATACCTGTCCCTTATGTGTTTACATTTACATTACATGGATAGGGGCTGGGTGGCAGAGAGCTGTTAAAATATGAGCAGAGTCTGGCAAAAAAATTCCCTTATTTTGAAATTCAATGTTGTCAGGTATGCACCCTACAGGAGAGAGTGAAGGGATCTCCTGTCGGGTCTCACTTCCTCAAACTAAAGGATATGGATGCAATAAGCTCTTACTTTTTCAAACTGGACAAATTGGTTGCAGAGACGAAGCAGATGCCTTGAGCTCTAGGAGACAGAGTGACCACCAGCCACAGGATCTGTTCCTGTTTCCTGTCAGCGAGCAGTGCTTTCCCTGCTGCCCTAGAAAGGAGACTTGGCCTTACTTAAGTTTCCCTCCTCTGTACAGATGATGAGGTGCTTTCCAGAGCCCTGTCAAACACATTGAAGGACATTCTGGAAATAATTATACATAGAGATCAAACATATTGTGTACCTGACAGAACAATCATGAACAACATTTTCCTCATGCATGATGTTTTGGATGTATGTAGATCATATAATGTTGATTTTGGTATTGTCTCTTTAGATCATGAGAAAACTTTTAATAGGGGTGTGGAGACTCTTGTCCACAGTCAGGGATAAGGATGACAGAGAGGAGGTGTAGTGTCACACACACAGCTTTATTGGCACACAGGTAAGCTTTCTATTACAGGCACAGCTCTCCTGTCCGCCGCTCTGCTGGCCGCTGCTCTCCAGGCTGCGCTGCGTCGTGGCTCACCAAGCGTCTCCGTCTTCTCTGGAACCCAGCCTACTGCAAGAGAACAGAACCAGGCCATCACCGTGCATTTATTATGTGACTGATTACCTGATTCCGTTCAGCTGTCTGGCCTCCAGCTGGGACACTCCTGGGTCTCCCCAGCAGCCGGCGCCCTAACCACACCCCACTGCCACAAGGGGGGATCCCTCTAATTAGTTTTTATGCACTTAGGGCTTTTGGTATTGGTGATAGTTTTCACGCTTGGGTTGGTATACTGTACAATGGTGCTCAATGTATGGTGAAGATGGGGACAGGGCTGAGTCAGCCAATCCCTGTACAGCGGGTGATAAGACAGTGTTGTCCTATCTCAGGTCAACTCTATAGCTTAGCTATTGAGCCCCTGCTTTGCAGGTGGAGAGGTCGGCTCAGTGGTCTCTCACTGCCTGGGTCCTGATCTTGACCACCCTCCTACTGTGTCTGCTTATGCAGATGAGGTTCATACATTTATCTCGAGCCAGAGGGATGTTATATGTTTTCAGGATACCCTCTCACTGTTTGAAAATGACTGCATGGGTGAACTGGGCAAAGGGTGAAGTTGTTTGTTGGTGGGACAGTGGAGGATCTGCCTGCAGGACTCAAAACACACCCTGAGAGAGAGCAGCTACATCTCCTCTAACAGGCTGACCAACAGAGTGGTGGAGGAAGTATGTGTTTCCAGCTCTGAGGCAGTGGCAGGAAAGAGGAGGTTAGCTGCTATCTTTCACAACCCAACCCAGGACAAGTTTCAGGCTGCAGGGAAAAAAGCTGTCTCATTAAGATTCTGAACCTGGGCTCTTTGACAGGGATGAAGGAGTTGAGGTGGACTAAGTTTTTTAGGGTTCAAGTGAAGATGTGTCTCCTCTCCTCTCCTCTCATTGCCTCATCTCTTCTTTCTACTCATCTGTGTCTCCCTGTGGTCTCCTCTGCCATCCTTATATTCAATCCTTGCTTTCTTTATACTTAACTACAACAAGTTAAGATACATCCACTTTCTTTTTTAATTGTTTTTTGGGCTTTGTATGCCTTCAATGATAGTACAGTTTAAGATTGGGAAAGGGGGAGAGAGGGAGAGAGGGGGGATGACATGCAGCAAGCACACAAACACACACACACACACACACACACACACACACACACACACACACACACACACACACACACACACACACACACACACACACATACACATACACTCTACCAGGTGAGCTACCAGGATGCCCAAGACATCCGCTTCTAACTGTCTTCGACAATTTAGGAGGCAGGCAATTTTTGTAAAACTATTTGCAGGGTGGCAGTTTAGATATATCTGTGTATCAGACGCGTAAATATGTAAACTGATATTCTGTCTATGTATAAGATGTTCTGATGCCAGCATATAAATAGAAAAGATGGCTCTCCACAGCAGGGACTTGAAATGGCTGACCTGAGGTTGTAAATACATAGAAGGGCTTGATTCCTCTTTTCCAGAGGGAAAATATGCAAGCATGTGTGAGACCACCTCATATTTGATATTTTGGTGACCACCAGTGGTAATGCAAACTAGGCGGATCCTGGTGTAATGCTGTAGAGAGGCTGCATAAGTCATTATTAGACGTAATACAGAATCAGCAGTTACAGTAAAAACTTCACTGATGCTCAATCAGTTATATATAGAAGTTATATCCATATCTATCCATATCCATCACCCCAAAGATGCTGTTAATGGTAGAATTGAACTAAAGTGGTCAAGTGGAAAAACATTTTTTATTCTCAACCAATGGAGTCTCCTCACATTTCTGTCGCTTGTTCCCCCGTGGTCATCTTTCTGTTTTTGTTTTTTTTAGATGCAACGTTCTGTTAATTTAAAAAGGTTTCTCTTTTGTATTCTTAATTACATCCAAATATATGTGAGTGTTTGTGTTTTTGTCTCTTAGACCAAGATTGCAGGGGTGGGCTTTGTAAAGATTCATGCTCCCTGGAACATTCTCTGTCGGGAGGCCGAGTTAATGAAGCTGAAGATGCCCACCAAGAAGGTATCACTCACTGTCTCTGTCTGTTCTGTCTTTCTGTCTTAATAAACAATGAACAAGACACTTTTCTTTTAATGCTTTTCAAGCAACCCATCACAGTCAATCCTGACTCAGCGTGGGTTTGAGGCCCTTTATGGGTGGGTCGCAACATATTAACTTGATACATCTATAATACATATATATACATTTAATGATTTTGCGACTTTGATGTTACCCATATTTTGTATTATCTAGATTTTAAACATGTTTCCACAAGATCCTTTTCAGACTTACCAGTGAATAGTAAATGGACTGCATTTATATAACACTTTTTACAACACAAGTCAGCATTCACCCATTTACATTCATATAATGGTTGCTATGCCATCGGGAGCCATTTGGGGTCCAGTATCTTTCCCAAGGACATGTAATTAAAATTAAGTTGTCGAAAAACATAAAGATGAATATCTTTGACGTTTGTTAGAGACGATGAGGAGCACCTACAACGTGTTTGTATGGAAAACTGTCAGGTTTTTTTTAGAAGTCTTTACCAAGATCAGGATCCACTTGTGTCCCTAAATTGAAAGAAATGAGGGACAAGGCATTATTTTTAACATGACACATATGCAAGACGCAGTGGAAAACTAACACTAACTAACAGAACAATTCCTAAAAATACGATAAACTCCTAACAAAGACTCGGGATGAGTTGAGCTTCACTAAGTCCTTCAATCATGGATTTGTTGTCAACAAACAACTGCAAACAAAAAAGTTCTGCTCCTTGTATTCAAAGTTCTGCTCTTTGTATTTAAAGTTCTGCTCTCTGTATTCAAAGTTCTGCTCTCTGTAATCAAAGTTCTGCTCTTTATAGTCAAAGTTCTGCTCTTTATGGTCAAAGTTCTGCTCTTGGTAAGCAAAGTTCTGCTCTCTGTATGCAAAGTTCTGCTCTCTGTAGTCAAAGTTCTGCTCTTTATAGTCAAAGTTCTGCTCTTTGTAGTCAAAGTTCTGCTCTCTGTAGTCAAAGTTCTGCTCTTTATAGTCAAAGTTCTGCTCTTTGCAGTCAAAGTTCTGCTCTTTATAGTCAAGGTTCTGCTCTTTGTATTCAAAGTTCTGCTCTTTGCAGTCAAAGTTCTGCTCTTTATAGTCAAGGTTCTGCTCTTTGTATTCAAAGTTCTGCTCTTTGTAGTCAAAGTTCTGCTCTTTGTGGTCAAGGTTCTGCTCTTTGTATTCAAAGTTCTGCTCTTTGTAGTCAAAGTTCTGCTCTTTGTAGTCAAAGTTCTGCTCTTTATAGTCAAAGTTCTGCTCTTTGTAGTCAAAGTTTAGCTCTTTATAGTCAAGGTTCTGCTCTTTGTATTCAAAGTTCTGCTCTTTGTAGTCAAAGTTCTGCTCTTTGTGGTCAAGGTTCTGCTCTTTGTATTCAAAGTTCTGCTCTTTGTATTCAAAGTTCTGCTCTTTATATTCAAAGTTCTGCTCTTTGTAGTCAAAGTTCTGCTCTTTATAGTCAAAGTTCTGCTCTTTGTAGTCAAAGTTCTGCTCTTTGTAAGCCCACCATCCACACGAGAACTTCCCTACGTAAATAAACATAGCGCTTCCCTCACTCAAACAAACATTTCCTGTGTACATAACCCTCACAGTATAATGTGGAAGAGATACAATTGCATCAGAGGCGGATTATTACTGTGTTGGTGTTGTTGGAATTATTTTCTTTCCCCCACAAATCGTCTTTGGCTAAGTACATACATACACTTTTTTTCATTTTAGGCTCTTCAAATTACTCACAGCATTAACATTAATTAAATACTGCTGACAGAATCTGCTGCCCTCGTTGTTTCTCATTTAAATGAAAGTGGCAATTAAAACTTAAAAAGCTACGACCTGAGTGTTTTGTAGACTACATTGACATTAATGAGAGCAGGAGAGATAAAACCTTTAATAACATTTTAGAGAACAATTAGAGTCACTCGCACAGGTGCACCCAGATCACTTTTCTCATTTGCACACTTGGTGGTATTGCTGTTTTGTCCAGAGTTGTTATAATTGTTTACTGTAATGTTTCCATGTTGAATGCATTTCTCTACTTGAAGTATATTTAACTTGAGACTGCAGTTCCCAGAGATCTTTGCTACAGTGATAAGGTTCAGTGGAACAGGTGTTTTGCATCATCACTGACCAAGTGATTGTGTGTAGTGTTCACTTGTCTGTACTGTTGACACTTGAAGAAGGTTTATGACTGAAAGTTTGCCCTTATAACTGAATATTGCACATATCAGGTTGTGTACTGGTTGTTTTTCTCTCATTAAATGCAGCCCTTCCAACACGCTTTTATTGGTAAGCAGAGAACTCGATATAAAGTATAGGAATCACCTGAATATACCTGTGTGTGTGTGTGTGTGTGTGCGTGTGTGTGTGTGTGTGTGTGTCTGTGTGTGTGTGCGTGTGTGTGTGTGTGTGTGTGTGTGTGTGTGTGTGTGTGTGTTGTGTGGGCATTTCTAGGTGTATGAAGTCAAGCAGTTGAGTGGTGTTGTGGAGAAGATCAGCTCCCTGATCAGTAAAGTGGTGGAACCTCTCCACCCTCATGTTGAGGAACATCAACCCAAGAACATCAAACACCTGTCACATACTTTCTCCAGGGAGAAACAACACCTGTAAGTGCATCTTTTAAACTTTGATGGAAAAAGGTTGGACCCTCGTAGCTTATTATATGTGTACAGGCTGCACAACAGTAAAGAGGACACCTGTGATGAAGCTATTTTGTTCATTGTCTAGCATTGAAGTAGAAAAAATGTTACCAGAGCGGCGCTTCACATGGGAGGCTTACTATTTATTGTGAACAAACCCTGTCCTGAATGAACCTAGCAAACTAAACTAGGATTGATGAGACAAAGTTAAGCCAGGTTGTTGCCCAACCGTCTGGTGGGTGTCAGGGAGAGGGTCAGAAACAAGATAGATTATGGCCACTGAGGAAGATGTTTAGTTTGGAACATGCTTTTTATTCATGATAGCTTAACAGTGTGATAAAAATGGCAGACTGGAAGCACTTTAAATGTGTTACTCTACGGATACTGTAGTATATACTAAGTAAGATGTCTGAACCTAAACAGACAGTAACAACAGACAGTAACAAGTGTGTGCTTTTTTGTTTAATTTACAGGTTTGACCTTTCAGACAAAGATTACTTCTTTGACAGCAAAACCAAGAGTTCAATAGTAAGTTCACTGAGGTTTTCTGTGATGTATCTACAAATATAAAAAATGTTAATTTATGTATGAGTTTTTCTGACAGAAATATGTTATATCACAACGCAAAACCTTTCAGTTGTTTGTTAGAAAGACCAGATATATGCAAACAATGACTAAAACATCTAAGAGGTTTTGTAAACCATCTAAAGCATTTTTTTAATGTCACCAAAGCTAAGAAGGAAGCTAATCACAGCTTGGTAGCTGTTTGTTGTCCACGATGAGGTGATGGATTATCGTCACAGTCACAATGAATAGTATGGTATTGTACACGTATTGTACAGTGGGTTTATCCAATGCCTAGATCTGGATGCATTTACAGTATTTATGTAAAATACTCTCTGTCCCACCGAGGTCATGCACTGTCAACTGTCTGAATCAATTTTGGCTAAACTTTTGTAATTTGGTGTATTTTATTATTGCTGTTTCAGATTGGCCAAAGGTCAATGATCGATTTTGTAATCGGAAACAGTTGCAGGGTACCGAAGGACTAGAAGGGCGGCAGCCTCTGCCATGTCAGAGGCAAAGCAGCGGGTGTGGGAGAAGTTCGGAGAAGCTATGGAGAAGGACTTTCGGTCGGCACCAAGGTGCTTCTGGAAAACCATCCGGCACCTCAGGAGGGGGAAGCGAGGAACCATCCAAGCTGTGTACAGCAAGGGTGGGACCCTGCTGACTTCAACTGAGAAGGTTATCGGCCGGTGGAAGGAGCACTTTGAGGAACTCCTGAATCCAACTAACACGCCCTCTATGGTAGAGGCAGAGCTGGAAGCTGATGGGGGATCATCGTCAATTTCCCTGATGGAAGTCACTGAGGTAGTCAAACAACTCCACAGTGGCAAAGCCGCAGGGGTTGATGAGATCCGTCCAGAAATGCTGAAGGCTTTGGGTGTTGAGGGGCTGTCTTGGTTGACACGCCTCGTCAACATTACGTGGAAGTCTGGGACAGTGCCTAGGGGTTGGCAGACCGGGGTGGTGGTTCCCCTATTTAAAAAGGGGGACCAGAGAGTGTGTGCCAACTACAGGGGTATCACACTTCTCAGCCTCCCTGGTAAAGTCTACTCCAAGGTACTGGAAAGGAGGGTTCGGCCGGTAGTCGAACCTCTGATTGAAGAGGAACAATGCGGATTCCGTCCTGGTCGTGGAACAACGGACCAACTCTTCACTCTCGCAAGGATCCTGGAGGGGGCCTGGGAGTACGCCCATCCGGTCTACATGTGTTTTGTGGATCTGGAGAAGGCGTATGACCGGGTCCCCTGGGTGATACTGTGGGAGGTACTGCGGGAGTATGGGGTGAGGGGGTCACTTTTGAGGGCCATCCAATCCCTGTACGCCCAAAGCAAGAGTTGTGTCCGGATACTCGGCAGTAAGTCGGACTCGTTTCCAGTGAATGTTGGCCTCCGCCAGGGCTGCGCTTTTTCACCAATCCTGTTTGTGATTTTCATGGATAGGATATCGAGGCGTAGTCGTGGAGGAGAGGGGTTGCAGTTCAGTGACCTGAGGATCAAATCGCTGCTCTTTGCAGATGATGTGGTCCTTATGGCATCATCGGTCTGTGACCTTCAACATTCACTGGATCGGTTCGCAGCCGAGTGTGAAGCGGTTGGGATGAGGATCAGCACCTCAAAATCTGATGCCATGGCTCTCAGCAGGAAACCGGTGGATTGCCTACTCCGGGTAGGGAATGAGCCATTACCCCAAGTGAAGGAGTTCAAGTACCTCGGGGTCTTGTTCGCGAGTGAGGGGACGATGGAGCGAGAGATTGGCCGGAGAATCGGAGCAGCGGGGGCGGTATTACAGTCATTTTACCGCACCGTTGTGACGAAAAGAGAGCTGAGCCAGAAAGCAAAGCTCTCAATATACCGGTCGATCTTCGTTCCTACCCTCACCTATGGTCATGAAGGCTGGGTCATGACCGAAAGAACGAGATCACGGGTACAAGCGGCCGAAATGGGTTTTCTCAGACGGTTGGCTGGCGTCTACCTTAGAGATAGGGTGAGAAGCTCAGCCATCCGTGAGAGACTCGGAGTAGAGCCGCTGCTCCTTTACGTTGAAAGGAGCCAGTTGAGGTGGTTCGGGCATCTAGTAAGGATGCCACCTTGGCGCCTCCCTAGGGAGGTGTTCCAGGCACGTCCAGCTGGGAGGAGACCCCGAGGAAGACCAAGGACTCGGTGGAGAGATTATATCTCCTCACTGGCCTGGGAACGCCTTAGGATCCCCCAGTCGGAGCTGGAGGATGTGGCCCGGAGAAGGGAAGGCTGGGGTTCCTTGCTGGAGCTGCTGCCCCCGCGACCCGATCCCGGATAAGCGGTGGACGATGGATGGATGGACGATGGATGGATGTTTCAGATTGGAGCTTTATCATTGTTTTATTATAGTGTGTGTAAATCAAACTTGAATTTCTATAAACACATTTTGGGACATAAAGTTCAATTCTTTTGTTTTTCATTTCCTTTCAGGTTTTTGAAATATTAAAAAGAACGAAATGCAAGGCCAAGTACAGCATGGGTAAGTCTGGATCTCTGGATCTCTCACAGTCTCTGTGTGTAGAGTGACCAGTTTAATTCTTGGTCTCTTGTTTTTCTGTAGAATTTAAAGATGATTGAATGTAACGATTTGAACCAGTTAGGGTGGGTTGAGTTGAAATAACTGAAGATAGATAATTTATTTTAGGAAGTATTGTTAGTTTAACATTAGCTAATCTGCCCATAATGGATAGTGGGTTAGTTTTAGGGCTAGTTAGTCATTTATTGTTATAAGTAGTGGTGTCCTCTGTCAGCCTTGATGACAATATTTATGCCTAAAAACGTGAGGTGACTATGTGCATAATGGGATAGGTGTTGTATGGGCAGCCACATCCTAGCTGTTGGTATGTATTGGAAGGATTTAAGATTCATTCTAGTTAATAGCGTACTCTGAAATATATGAGTATGATTAAAAGCTATAATTGTTTCTTGTAGTGATGAGGTGAGGTTTTGTAGACACAGCAATATGTCATCTGCATAAAGACGGATCTTATGATGTGTTTTTGAGTGTTTGGCTTATTTTTATGTGGATGTTCTGAGGAATTGCTGCTGCTAATGGTCCGAGGGAGAGAGTGAGCATCCTTGCTTAGTCCCCCTGTACAGTGTGAAGCTAGGTGATGTTACTCTATTGGTGATAACATTGGCTAAAGGTGAGATGTACAACACCCTAACCCAGTTTATAAATGATTCCCCAGAACCAAATATTTCTAATATGTAAAAGAGACATGTCCAGTTTTACCCTATCAACGGCTTTTTCTGGATACAAGGTGGTAATCATGGTTCCTGCCTGTGTTACTGATGAATAAAGCATTAAGTTAAACAGTCTGTGTGTTTTACTGCATGAGATAAACTGGATGGATAATGGATGTAGTGACTTTTTCAGGACGTTACTAATGATTTTTATATCTGTGTTTGTAAGAGAAATGGGACAATAACTTAAAAACAAAACGTTTTTTATTTCACCAATTAGTTTGTTGAAGAGTGGTGATGGGACCAAAAGTGCTTATAGAACTCAGCAGAAACCCCTGGTGCATTATTGTTTGGCATAAGATTGAGGGCAGTGAAAAGTTTATCCAATGTTATTGGTGAATCAAGTATGTGAGTTTGTTCTTTAAGCTGTGGTTAGTAGTTGTGTGTAGTAGTTGTTGTATTCTTTACTTGGGTCTTTTCTGATGACTATAGACTAGCATAACATCTTGGGAAGATTTTATTCATCTCTTGAGGTGAATGTGTGGACTTCCCTGCTGAATGGTTAAGATTGTTGTTTTTTCTTTATTTTGTTTAGTTGGATTTGAAAAGTATTTATTAATATTTATTGTATTGGTGGAAATATTTAGTTTGTTTTTAATTCTTATTCATAATTTAATTTAGTTGAAATATATATTTTCCTATTTAATTCTAGTTGTTTTCTCTGTTTGGTTACTTGCAATAATATTTTCGAGTTGTTTGATTTTATTTTCAGTTCAGTTTCTTTTCTTTTCTTTCTTTTTTTTCAAAATAATTTTACTTCTTAATGTTGCCTATCCTGTGTCCCACAGAAGAGTAAGTGAGGACTTAGGAGAATCACTAATTTTTAGGAAGGATGCCCACTCTTTTTTTAATGGATCTGTCTTAAACTTAACTTGTGCTAAAGCGACATTGGTGATGAGTTAATGCAGACTGGTTCTGTTCCAAGTGTTACAGGGGCATGGTCGCAAATAATGATGGGGTGAACCTTTAAGTCTGAAATATTATTGATGACAGGATGCTGGTCTGGTCTATAGTTAACTTACAGGTGTGCATTTCTCATTGGATAATTAGTTGAATAGGATTTCAAAAACATTGGATCCAAAGGTGGGAGTTGCAATTGCCAATGTGGAAATGCCACAATGACATCAGGAACAAAAGAAAAGGGAGCATTAAGTGTCACAAATTTGAGGAAATATCACAAATTCTGTTTTTCATTTGGGCCAAAAGGCTCAACTGAGTTAAGAGTATGAATTCAATATGCCTCTCGGCAGAGCAGTGAGTTGTTAATTGCATCATCTCTAAGAGAGGGTGACATGTATTACCCACAACTTTAATGACTACATGATATCAACCCGATTATTACAGTCGTCGTAGGGTGTCGAGCTATAATGAGTCAATCGTTTTGTCTGTGTTGTGTGTCTTAATAGAAGACAACCAACGCTACGTCTGGGATACCTCATAAGGTCACAGCTCTGCTGTGGACACATTTCCTGAGCTAGGGTATACAGAGGTGGAACATACATTGACACCCTCTGTGTTTGTTTTCTCTCTGCAGGTATCACTAGTCTCCTGGGTAGTGGTGTCTATACAGCTGCTTATCCTCTTCATGATGTGAGTATCCAGGCACTAATAGGTTATTTTTATCTTAGGTGCTACAACTGTAGTTCCAAATCATGTTTATATGCTTGTGTTTTGAAGACGTTCATCATTCATCATTTTTGGAAACACTAGAAGATGAGGTGAAAAGATGCCAGCACTAGTAAACTACTGTAGCTCCACCTTTTTCTTCAAACTAGTCCATCTCTGACTAAACCCAGTGTATGTCTCTGGTCAGTATGCACAGTAACTACCTTTATTGCTTCTCTTTCCTTTCTCAGGGAGATATTAATGAGGAGAGTGCAGTGCCAAATGACAGAAAGGTGAGCAGGTTGTTTCTAAATGTATGGAAACCAGTCTTCAGGGACTGTTGTTCATTTTTTGCATTTGTAAATCTTTGCACACGTGCATGTATATAGAGTCCACACGACCACGACTACGACCACACATCTGTCACCACTTCAATTTGAACCTTGCAACACAAACACATTGGGTCTGTTTGACAATCCTCTATTGCCATGGATCTCAAAGGTCTACTTACTAGATTGTTGAGCTTGAAGCATACTTGGCAAACACTCACAATGTAAAGAATGAACTTTTTGCTTACATTTTTTACAGTTAATGGATGATACACAATTTGAGCTTAAAACACGTTTCAAACTTTCAAAAATGTGGTATGGTAGGATGAGTGCAGTTATTGTTCAAGTTGTTTTGTTGTAAACATATATAACTATGTATATATGCACTGTCCTGCTTCTGAGAATTCTCACTAGAGTACCAAATGTATATTAATCCGCTGCTGAAAATATTTACAACATATTAAAAAATACATTGAATCAACTATTAGAGCCCACAGTACAATTTAAAGTTTTAAACATGCGATTCATCTTATAGTCGACCCATGACACGGGATCTCTTCCAGCTCATTTGTGTTTGTCACATGAATTCTACATCCACGGCCCGACCTATATTAAAGACAAATATGGCAGTAGAAAGTCTAAAGGCGTGATCAAACTGTACATAAATAATGCAACAAAATACTGTTGATTGTCTTCCTCAGCTTTTGTATGAAGAGTGGGCAAACTACAGTGTCTTCTACAAGTACCAGCCCATCGGACTTATTCGGTAAGGACTTAAAAGAGATCTTAGAAAGCATTAAACTTTTACTTTCAAAAGGTGTGAGTAAGGCTGAGTGTTACAAACTGTTTTGTTTGGGCAGCTGATAAGCCTTCAAACGCATCATTTGTTACTCCAGTTGGACTTCCTGGATCTGATTTCAATGTCTCACCAGTACCTTAAAAAACGCAGCCCCCGGCGCTGTTTTAATGCAGACTGAATCGCTGCTTATATCTTTTTAGTACAGTTCAGATTCCTGTGTCCTGATACCAACATGGCAGTTTTGTCTGAATAATCAAAATGATTTGCGTCTTTTTTAGGAAGTATTTTGGCGAGAAGATTGGTCTGTACTTTGCCTGGTTGGGTCTCTATACCCAGATGCTGATTCCTGCCTCTCTAGTGGGAGTCATTGTGTTTCTGTATGGATGTGCAACAGTCGATGACAACTTACCAAGGTAAACAAACACACACACACACACACACACACACACACACACACACACACACACACACACACACACTTGTGTGAGCTATTTTGATTGGACTTGATTGTCAGCCTATGGAACTCTTTAAACATATTAGTTTTATTAGTTGTGACAATATCTTAAGGCCCTGTCACACATATCCGTATGGCAGAAACGTATGTCGCTGCATACGACATATCGGCAATAGGTTGATATAAATTAAGGGTAAGTTGTGATCGTTTGAAGGACGCAGACGATACGCCAAACACACCAGACATAAGTCCCTGTCATACACCTCCGTATGGTGGAAACATGCCGGCGTATATGAAAATTTCAGGATTTCATTTAACCCCTAATATAACATATTAAAGGAACATACTTTCAGTCCTAGAGTCAGATGAGAAGAGGGATTTCAGTCTCATATCTGTGCATTGACTACGGAGCTGGACAGTGGTAAGCCTAGCTTAACATAAAGACTAGAAGCAGCGGGAACGGCTCTGCCCAAAATAAAAACTAAAAATCTACCAGTAGCTTTAAAGCTGATTAACATGTTGGATCTTATTCGTTTAATCTTCAGACCTACAGGAATGGAAAAACAAGAGTATGTGATTTAAAAACAGCCGGGCAAAAGTGTGTGTAGAAGAATAATAAGAAACCATGAATGAAGAGCTGTGTGTGCAGATCTTTGCTGTCTGGGTGACAGTCACTTTATGAAAAGAGGAGTGAGAGAAGGATGATGAGGACAGAAACTAGCATAAACAACACATGGCCAGTTGGGTGCAAGTAAAAATGATATGTGTTTGTATTTGTGTAGTTTATTTTCTGATTCAACAATGCCACTCATTAGACATAAACCCTCACTTAACAAATGGTCATGATTAAAAACGTAAAGATGCAATCAGGCTCTGGAGCTTCTAAAGATGCTCTCAAATTTCCACCAGGCATAATGTCAAAAAGTTCAGATTATTTTGGAAAACATGCTGTTGGAAAAATGGACTCTATATGTAACACACGGATATGAGATTTATGTAAAGATATCAATTAGGGAATTCCCAAAAGGTAAAACCATTCTTTTAGTTAATTATATTAAATATTGGGACTCAATAATGGACAGCATGAGTTGCTAATGTAAACTGTATAAAGGACGTTTGTAAGAGGTAAAGTATTTCAACGTGGAAGCACAAATACAGAGTGAGGGAGACACAGGAAAAGCTTTGATGAATGAGCTGGGAAATACAGGCCTCCTCTACTTCCTCAACCTGCTTCTCATCATGCACAGGATATTATGACACATGCTGTCGGCACTCAATACAGACACACACCACACACGCTCAGTACTAGTGTTAATGTCAGAGTCTCACCTGGACACTGAACCACACAGTAAAACAAACCAGACCTCCTGTCTGTGTGTCTGTCTTTACTTTTCCAAATGTTTTCTAACGCACCAATTAAATAGCTGTTATTACCATGATATCAAAAAGAAGATCTTTTAAAAGTATTTTGTATATAAACTTATTATAACTTTAACTTATTTTTCTGTTAGCCTGGCATCATTTTCTCTCTACAGCAGTAGAGATCCATAATGCAGAACCCTCACCACCCCATCAATTAAATGTAGGCTAATTGTCTGCCCTGAATATTAATGTTAATTATTTGGTGTTACATCATTTACAAATCATGTCATTGAATGCCAAATAACGGATTTGATTAAACTGGACATTTGGAATATCATTATCATTAGGTCTCGTTATTGATCACAAACCAAGCCAACCAGGAAACTGTAATTTTGCGCCAAACAAGAAGCAACGGAAACAAGCAGTCTATCAAGGGAAAAGGCTGAGGCTACTGGGAGCAGTAGGATATGTATGATTTCAACATTGGTGGGAACACATATTCAGTGGGGGTCTGGGGTCCCCCAGGATATGTTGAGCGTTGAACACTTCACTTCCTGCATTCAAGTGGATTTATATGCTTCCACGCTTCCCATTCATTGTCTATGTAAGCAGCCGTGCATTGCGAAAGTCGGGGCGTCACATTGTCTGTCCCTTGTTGGCATTAAGTTGAGGTCTAAGCTACTTTATACAAATCAGGGACGTCCAGCGCGACTCACCGCCTCTGGAAACTACCAGAAAAGCTTTAAATGAACCGTTATCAAACTAAAATGAAGACATATTCAGAAACTGCATGGCTTATTTCTCACTACTTAATTTTGTTACTGAAGATACATTTTTTCTATTCAATTTTCAAATCTATTTATTTATGCGTATACTTAATGACCTTTTCAGCGACATTTGAGAAGTTATTCTTGAAAGAATAACTTCAGATGAATCAAACGGTATATGTTTGTCAGTGCATTCTGATTTGACCGATATATGATGACATGATAATATAAGGAATGTCTCGATGCAAAACACTTTTATTGGGGTACAGGTTAATTGTATCTTATTTTATACTATAATTATACTTCACAAGAGTTTGGACAGATGAGAGCTTCAGGGTGGCGGCATTGTTTGTAAATCGCTTGCACACAATTTCCCCGCTGATGGCAACAGTAACATTAAGGGACAGAAAGACATTTCTCAAGGAGAAACAGATGTTTGCAGAAACCATATCTGACCAAGATGTGGATTCACTGGGAAGATGATCAACAACGCAATCTAAGTAATCGAGGAAATTAAAAAGTGACTTTCCAGTAGACCTGCCGCAGATGACTGACACGGACTGGGAAAAGAGACTCTTGTAAAGTTGCACACTTGGAGCGAACTGGACCGGATTAGGCTACGCAGAACGAGTCTAAGAGAGGCTCAGAGATTTGCACCAATATGAGGTATACATTGAGCAAACAACATCCTTTTTTTAATCTCCTATTAAGTGTTTTAAGAGTGCAGATAATAAACCTGCTACACTGTCTCTTATATACTGTACAATGGAGGGAAACTGAGGAGGGAAATGTGGCCTTCCATTGAACAATGATCCTGTGATCCTGGATGCAATCTATCTTAAAAAACAAAGCTTTGATTCTTTATTTAGCGGTTTGGTTTGGTGGTATTGCTGTTGCATATTGTTGTTACTAAATGTTCTTATGATGGTGCTACGAGGAAATCCATTGCTTTTGCGCTTAATGCTTAATATTGCACATTTCTCTGGGCTATATTGTGCCTATTAGTAGTACATATACATTATTATTTAGCTGGATGTTGTTTGCTGTTTTTCCGATAAAGTACAGTGTTTCCCCGCGCCGCTCTTAATGGTATTGTAGAGTTTGTCATTTCCTGGAAAACATTATAAAATGTTGATGACTCATCCTGCTCTTACACTAACATATACTAATTTTGCATCTCATTAACACGCTTTGGATCTCGGTTCGACTCGACTTCATTGTCTTCTTCCTCCATTTTATCCCTGTCCGATTTATGCTGGTATAGGCAATGTTTATGGTGAGAAGTCCTCGACAACAGAACTAGTAGTTACTGTCAATCAGATGCTCAGCGCTATTGTCTACTATAAACGGCAATCAATATCTGCAACATGGCCCTCCATAGCTTACAAGAAACACGTAAATATGGGGAATCAAATAGAGTACCTTGGCTTTAATTAAACATTTTTTTAAATTGACTCAACAAGGCATATTTACAATGTCACCATATCTGCTACGCACATCCACCGTGTGTCAAAATTGGCCAATTGCACAACAATAAGAGTTCTTGAAGTATAAGTACATAAAGTATTTTGTGGTCTGACACTGCCCTCTGGAGTATCTTTGTCTGCACAAGACAATACAACTCTCTACATGGATGCATCATTTTAGTACTCTCTACAGAGCTTGTTTGGTAGAGACTTTGCCTCTTATGTGTGTGTGTGTGTGTATGTGTGTGTGTGTGTGTGTGTGTGTGTGTGTGTGTGTGTGTGTGTGTGTGTGTGTGTGTGTTGTTTTCCAGCATGGAGATCTGCCACCCAAAGAACAACATCACCATGTGTCCTCTGTGTGACAGAGTGTGCAGCTACTGGAAACTTAGTACTGCCTGTGGAACCGCCCGGGCCAGTCACTTGTTCGACAACCCTGCCACCGTTTTCTTCTCTATATTCATGGCTCTGTGGGGTGAATACACAATGGCTCACTCAAAAATGCATACAATCACAGTCCATTTTATGATGTCTTCCTAGAAATTTTTGAGGCTGCTCTTTGTGGTGCAATTTAATAGATCCACGGTTAAACCACGTCCCCCTTAGTTACTGTTACTACATCTGTCAAGCTTTCCATTTCAGCCCTGCATGCTCTGTGACAACTGTGGTAGATTTACAGCATACTTGAAATTCGTACATTTCAGACTAAAATACTGTGGACGACTCGTCCACAGTGTACTTTAGTCTGAAATGTACGAATCCCCAGCAGCCGGTGCCCTAACCACACCCCACTGCCACACACCCCCACCGCCCAACTCAGGCCGGGAGCCCGCCGG
The DNA here is from genome assembly GCF_900634415.1 of Cottoperca gobio. Classification (NCBI taxonomy): domain Eukaryota; kingdom Metazoa; phylum Chordata; class Actinopteri; order Perciformes; family Bovichtidae; genus Cottoperca; species Cottoperca gobio. The sequence goes on from NC_041360.1 coordinate 2,369,257, forward strand.
CCGCAAGATAACTCTCCCCCCTCCCCCTCCGCCAAGCGAGAGATGAAATCAGCCACGACCATCCGGTTACCTGGCCTGTGGATCACCTTGAAGTTGAACGGTTGCAATGCCAGATACCAACGGGTGGAGCCACTGGAGCGGGGCATGGTCCGACCAGAGGGTGAAAGAGCGCCCAAGGAGATAATAAGATAATAACGCAGGGCGTCGACCGCCCACCATATGGCGAGGCACTCTGTCTCCACCGTACTGTAGTTCACCTCCCGCTGAGCCAGCTTCAGGCTAATGTACAGTACGGGGCGGTCGACCCCCTCCACCTCCTGGAACAGAACAGCTCCCACTCCGCTGTTCGAGGCGTCGGTCTGCAAAACAAAAGGAAGAGCAAAGTTAGGAGAGAACAGGAGTGGCTTCCCACAGAGGGCTTTCTTTACCATTCTCAAACGCCCGCTGACACGGCTCTGTCCACTGGACCGGATCTGAAGCCGCTGAAAGGTGGCTGAGGCTCTAAACAACCCGAATGGAAGAGTCACAAACTGGTATAAGCCATACGCAGTGGAGATGGCCGTTTTTTACCTGGACTCTGGAGACAGGGGAATCTGCCAGTAACCCTTGGTTAAATCCAGTGTCGTATAAAAACAAGCCGTGCCCAATTGGTCCAGGAGTTCGTCGAAATATTGGTTGTTGGCGTCAGAGGCTAAATCGTCGTCAGGCACTGATTAGCTAAACATATAGGCTACCTATTACCACTACTGACCTCCGTTACTCAATGCACAAGATCACCCAACTGCTTAAGGTTTAAAGTTGAAGCGTAAGGTGTAATAAATTCCAGTGTCTGAGTGTTTGTCTAATTATATTCTTTCTGGTTCAAGCTGCCATGTTCATGGAGCATTGGAAGAGGAGGCAGATGAGACTGAACTATGAATGGGACCTGACTGGGTTTGAAGATGAGGAGGTGAGTGGTGCCCGAATAACATAACCTTGAAAAGGAAGAGGTATCAGCCGCATATACATACATTGTGCTACATGTCATACAAGTTGGCACACATTCAAAGCCGGTTCACTTATAACAGGGGTTGGGAACCTATGGCTCGCGAGACCATTTTGAGCTGACATTTTTAGTAATCAAGTAATAAATAATTATACTGTGTCATTTTAAAGTAAAACTTTTAGAAGCGGATTTTTCTTTTAGTTCTCCCCTCTCCTTTCCTCCGCCCTGTCTCTGACTGTAGGTGTGTTCGCACATGTGTGTGTCGGCAGTGAAGCCCCGCCTTTCACGAAACCGAGCAGGGGAGAAACTGTGCAAAGCAAGCAGCCAGGGGTGTCAAACTCAATCACAGAGAGAGCCAACATTGAAAACTGGGACTACGTCGAGGGCCAAACACGGTCCACATTTATTGAACAGGATACACATATTGGATAAAGTGCCCACAGGCAGCTTGACATCATACATGTTCAGGGCCGTGATCACACGGCCCTGAAGCTGGAAGTTTAACAGTGAGATGCTTCGTTATGTCGCACAAACAGTCCAGCTCACATCATCCCAGAGATCTGTGGTGTGTTTCCCTTTGCTTTCCAAAAACTGCCAGATTTCATCACGCAACTCGAAAAATCTATTCAGCACTTTCCCTCGACTCAACCATCGCACCGCCATGTTCAGAAAAGACTTAAATTGACTATAAAGTTTCCTGTCTGTGTTATGGTGCTTATTACATGTTCCATCTCCAGAGCTGTACAACACAGCGCTTCCTGGTGTATGATGCAGTGATACACCGTCAGCTGCATCTTCTCCCGCATCCTGCCCAATAATCCGCTCTTTTCATCACATCGCAGGCGCTCCATCTGTCAGTCCCGTCAGTTTGTCCCGGGGCAGTTTCATTTCTCACACATTTAGATATGTCCTCAAAAATGTATTTCCCCGTGGTTGTACCATGCATTGATTTAATAACCAAAACCGGCGGGCCAGTTATGACAGACATATGATATTTTCTCGCGGGCCGGATATAATTGCCTTGAGTTTGACACCCAGTTGCAGTAAACACTGAAACGTGCTCATAAATGAGATAAATAACATAAGCGTTTAGTTTATTTAATAAAAGAGCACCTGTTCACTGAAACACTGATACCGCTATTAGTACTCGGAGATGGGATATACTTAAAAAATGCACGCATAAAGTTGCATTCAATTTGATTAAATATATGGCTCTCAAGGAAATACATTAAAAAATATTTGGGTTTTATGGCTCTCCCAGCCTAAAAGGTTCCCAACCCCTGACTTATAATATTAAAGATTCATGTACTGAATTGCCCCCCTACAAAGCAACCATGATACAAAATGTTCAAGCAGGGTTTCTAAGAAATTAAACAATAATTATTTAGTTTTAGTTTTTCAAGATACTGGTTTCCATTTTAAGCATCTGTGACAATGGAGGAATTTCTTTAATGTTCTAATTAATGAATATGTCACCATTTATAATATGTTATGTGTGATCTGGAATCAGAATAGATCTGGGGAATGTATCCATCTCCTTTCCCCAAGGTAATAAGTCAGCTTTTCAAGATACATCAATACATTTAGAGATTGTGTGCACATCCGTCAACTTCTCCTGTAATGTTCTCTACAATTTATACTTGAGCAAACATATGTGGCCATAACCACTCTGCCATTAGACCATATAACCCCCCTCCGGACTGCTGTCATTGTTATGGCCACTTCTCCCCCAAATAAATGTAATTAACCTTTCTAATCGTCTGACTCGTTTTTCCTGTTGTATGGGTGCAACATATTCTCATTGATGTAAAATCAATATAGGGTTGAAATGTCTATGCTGTTGATTGAATATTAATTCAACCTTTAACCTTAATTAGTAACCTTTAAAACTAATAGGAAAACATGCAGGTCACCAAGCTAGGAATGATGCAGTGCAGGAAATTACTTTATTCTATTGTGTATTTTACAAGTACTTTCAAAACATTCCTCTTTAACGCAGTAAAAGCATGTGGTGAAATAATGTGATAATCTGAGTTATGGTTATCCTGGATGTTTTTACTAACACCCCCACCTCCATGTACACCCCCCTCTCTCTCTTTCTCTCTCTCTGGGTTTATTTTCACAGGAAGCTCTCAAGGTTTGGATAAATTCCTATTACTAGATAAACTCCTTTCTTTACTCTTTTAGCATTTCTGCTGCTGCTGCTGCTGCCAACCTCTGATCATAACACATCACACAAGACTGTGGTACTTTAAAGGGTATTGGCAATTGGAGTCTTTCTTCTACTTACATGGTGTGCAATATATTTGAGGTTTTCTCCAACAGTATAGTTCATAGTTGTTAGGATAGATTTACAAAATATGTTTTAAAGAAAGACAACTTCATCTTGCCCATCCAATTAGCAGCATGTCTGACCTCTGAAAATATCTTAATATTAGCATTAAAGTTCCAGTGAGGCCAAATAGTACCAGAATTGTTTTAGTCACAGAAAATATTTTAATTAATTAATGTTGCCTTCTTAAAATAACACGCAATGCCAAATCTAGACAACACGGAGAAGTGATCACAATTCAGAGCTCAGTGGCAGATATACAGGAAGTACAGCCTAAACCGTTCCCGAATAACTTAAATCTATGTCAGTGCTTCCCCTCACAAAACACCTATATCCAAGGAGAGTGCACTAACATAATTAATCCCTAGCACTCGAACATAGTCATACAGTCGGTCAATACGATAAATGATCATTGCCCAAATATTCTTACGACCTGATTTCTAAACCTACAATAATGGACAAATGGCCTTCCCATAATCATTTGTTTTTAGTGCTTCATAATAAAAGTTATAAAAAAAGAACATAACAGGACAAACACCCAATTCAACAAAAACAAAACAAAAAAAACAACAATAATAATAATAATTAAATGACCATAGCTGAAAAACAATATGTAAGTTGTTTTTAGTGTTGTGTTTCCAACAGCCCAGCAGCCACATGTATAAGTGATGTGTGTATTTATATAGTGCTTTTCTAGTCTTAATCACTCAAAGTGCTTTACAACACAAGTCAGCATTCACACATTCACACACACATTCACACACAGCTGGCAGAGGCTGCCATACAAGGTGCCACCTGCTCATCAGGAGCAATAAACATATTTAGCCCAAGGACAAGGCTGTGGGCCCTCCAACCTTATGGGAGGTGGCGGACCAATCAGAAGGTCTACTTCCTGAGCGACATATACACAACAAGAATGTATGCGGACGCACATGGCAGTAGCCAATCCAAATGACCCCAAAAATCATTAGAATGTAAAAAGAGAAATACATATTGTTGCCTCATTTATTGAACACTATATTGCGCTCCAGGGGTGAGAGATCATACGAGAGAACAAAGGACTTCATGTTTGCTTCACATCAATATCGCTTTGCTAACTTTATCACTGTTGCTTCTCTCTCTGACACACTGAATGGAGCCTGGGATGGATTCCAGAAAACAATTTACTATCACAGCAGATGGACAGAATAAGGCAAATAGGATCAGCCTAAAATATATTTCTGTCCAATAGAGAGATTGATTCCCCAGTAGAAACATTTTCAAGGATAAGAATATGAGTAGTGTCATAACATAGTTAATTACAAAATAAATCCCTCTACCAGGTTCCATAAGCTGCTGTTATCAATCTTTACAATATGATCATTGTTCCTCTTTGATTATTTCCTGACGTTTCATCTCAAGCTTTTTTTCTTCTGTTCACTTTCACTCTAGCAGTGACTCTCACTTTCTTACACAATGTTTCATTTAAAATCTATTTAGTTTTTAACATCCGGTGTTTCAGGTGGTGAGTATGGACTCTACTGTTGTGATTTTTAAATGCCTGTTCTGCATCCCTGAAGCTGTTAGAGTAAAGCACCTACCTGTTACCTGTAGGAAGGGTTCATGTGGTGTGAGGGGAGGGGAGGAGACCCTCATCCAAGTCATATAACATAAGATATATATGAGAAACCACCTTGGAAGATCTTGTCAGCAGGAAGGCCCTTCTTGATTCTTTATGTTGTGCCACTTTTCAGTGGAAACTCTGAACCCTTCACTCTGCAGACATACATCCTGGACCAATGCATAGGGAATGAAAAACAATATCCTTTAAGAAATACAAAAACTATACTGAAATTATATTGCTTTGTTAAAAAAAACTAATACAATTTAAATGAACTTAAATTAATTTAATTTTTTTAGCTATAATAAACTTAGCTACCGAAAAAGTGTTAGTCTGTGTTAGGAAAGTTAATTAAGTGTCTGAAGGGGCGTTAAATCCAAAAACACAGATTACTACATAATCTTGCTTCAAATAACAAGAACATTGTTTAAAAAATGTAGTGGATCCATTGCCATCTAACCAAGCTATTCCACTCAGGTCTGATGTCTAATGTTAACCACTTGGGTCGGGACGAAATTGCGTGGTCGTGAAAGAGCACTGATGTTTAAGTTTAAAAGATTTGAACTTTATGGCCATTCCTATCACAGTTCTCCGACATGTATTCTTTATGTATACAGTATGTGGCTACATACATACTACTGAGACATCGTACCTGGCTCAAACTAAAACAAACTAAAACTAAACCTTTCTGAAAAATAACTAAAACTAAACAAAAAATGTAATGAAATCGAAAAGTTCAATAATCAAACCTAAATAAAATAATAACTAATTCTAAATTCTAAATTATTTCAACCTTGGTCCACAGGTTCAGTAACTATCTCTTCTACTACAGGTGCACATATCCACCAATTCCACTTGTGTTTCACGGTCGCTGTCCGTCATCTCTGTTTGTGTCCATCACAGGACCACCCAAGGGCCGAATATGAATTCAGGGTCATGCAGAAGACTCTGAGCAAAGATCAGAAATCACATCACAAGGTAATTATATGGTAGGCTCTACATATTTGCATTTTTTAAGTTGTATGTGTTACAAATTCCATCATATTTTCTAGAGCACTTTTTATAGCCTTTTAATTGTTTTTCACCTCTACAATTTTGCATAGTGTGTGATAGTAAATATATTGTTATTTATTTACTTTTAGATTGAAAAGCTCACATGTCGAGACCGCCTCCCAGCCTACATGACTAACATTGTCATGATGCTATTAATGGTAAGAATAACCAAATTTGAATGACATTGATGATTCACAGAAACATTGTTGAATAATTATTTATTTTCCCCCTCCCAGTCGTATGCTGTTTGTAATCCTGCAAACCTTTTCATTGTCAGATTGGTGTTACGTTTGCCATTGTGTTTGGTGTGATCCTCTACCGGATCTCCACCAAAGCGGCTCTTCATATGAGCTCCAATCCGGTCACACGGAGCCATGTACAACTGACAGTTAAAACCACTGCAGCCATCATCAACCTGGTGGTCATTCTCATACTGGATGAGGTGTACGGAGCTGTGGCCCGATGGCTCACTGTGTTAGGTAAATTAGGTGTAGAACCGGCTCAGGCACTGAACTAGGTCAATAGGTCACATGTCTATGATAACAGTGGACAATGGGACTGCGTTGCCTTGTTCCCCAGTTTGAACTCCAGACAGTCCTCGGTGGCCTCTCAGGCCTACCCTTGGATCCGTTGGAGCAGGCAAGCCAGGACAGTGTATCAGACTTACTTTGGCCAAGTGAATCTGTGCCTTACCTGTGCGTCATTCTTGCATGTCTATCAGCGATGATAGGGTGTGGTTAGGCTGCCGTCTTTCCAACCTATCAAGGTCATCACTTCCACCTTCAGGTCCAGGGTTATTTGCCTGAGCCCCCCTCCCCCCACAGCGATCTCACAACTCTGACTCCTGACTCTGTGGCTTACTCTTTGCTTGGTGCTACATCTGTGGAGGCACCTTGTAGTCAGGGTTACTAGTTTTTGGTCACTTTAGCTCCTAGCTTGGAAAGTGTAGTTAGGTTGTGGGACCCCAAGGCGGTTGGTACATAATGGTCAGACCTCTTCATGTCTTTCGCTCAGTCAGCAGTTGGGCCCGAATTGTTTGCGATCAGTTTCAGGCCCATTGGGAGTACATCGCATCCCGGACGGCCTTCTCCTCCAGTGGTCACCAAAGTTAGCTCCAAAGTTAGCTCCCAAAGTTAGCTCCTATATTAAGTACTGGATGTGACTCCAGTTATCTGAGTATGTCCCCTCTATCTACAGCTGGCCCCTGTTCTATTCCTGACTTGTTATCAAAAATAACTGTGTTGCCTGTTTTTCATTGCAAAACAACAAATAAAAGTGTCTGTTCATTTTTAGAGGTTCCTAAAACAGACAAGAGTTTTGAGGAACGCCTTATCTTCAAGACCTTCATTCTCAAGTTTGTCAACGCTTTCACCCCCATCATCTACATTGCTTTCTTCAGGGGAAGGTTAGTAAGCTTAATTTATTTTAATGTGTAATTTCGTAGATTTCAGTTACTTTTTAACCGCTCTTATGTCATTTCAATAATGGCACCAATGATAAATAAATGTTTGAAGATAGAGAACACTTTATATCTGCTCTTAACCCTGTCTCCTCTAGATTGGTGGGCAGACCAGGCAGCTACCTGTATGTGTTTGAATCCTACAGAATGGAAGAGGTAAGGTTCACACTTTTACAAATGATCTGAACAGAAAATATAATTAAATTAATAACTTTTTTTAGTGAAACATTTCTTTAAGTGGGCGGAGTTCTGCTAGCTGAACGTGGACCTTTAATACGTCAGTGTTTCCTGAACAGTGTGACAAAGTGTCTTTATCTTTATAAAGTATCTTTATCTAAGCAGTGTGGGCGGTGCCATGTTTTTCCTACTGGCCTCACCATCGCATTTTTAATGCTTTCTATTCATTTCACATTTCTGCTACTTATATGATACAACAAACTCAAGTTTTGGCAGAATTTTGATTATTGACTTTAGGAATAATACACAAAAATAATTACACAATTATTACAAACACGTCGTGATCTTGTCTTCTGACAAATTTACCCTATAACTCAGCATTATGTTATGGAAACCATTAGAGAACAAAACAGCAACCATGAAGGTGAGGCATTGGGAGGAGTATTTTCAGACTAGGAAAGTTGACACTAAACCTAAATCACCAAATATTTCCTCAAAAAGCTCCGAGCTGATTTAGATCATACCTAAAAACACTGGGAAACATTATAAACACACATTTCATTCACCGACCATGAATACACAAATGCTTAGGCCTACTTGTTGCCTTTTTGCTGTGGTGGACTGTAGTGTTGTGCTGTTTTACAGTGTGCTCATGGAGGCTGTCTGATGGAGCTGTGTATCCAGCTGAGTATCACTATGTTGGGAAAGCAGCTCATTCAGAACAACCTTTTTGAGATCGGAGTACCGTAAGTATGCATCACTTTAAATGTGTAATTTATGATTACAAATCACATTGTCACGAAGTACACAAGGCACACCTGTAATAGTATTTCTCACATCCAAAGGCTCCAATACTAAACCAAACAAACATATGATAAACATTTCATACATGTTTAAAGTAGGTTACCATGACTACAGAAATAATGATAATTGAAAAAAAAAACAAAGACTCTCCTTCAAGTTTCAAACAGAAAGATCCAGTCTATATTATATATCCAGTATTTATATACTCAATTATGAACTTCACAGTGGGAATCAGCAAAATAATAAATTGAACAAACATAAATGAATCCAAATCTTAATGCATGACTATATACCACCAGGGGAAGAGAAACATGTGTGCATGCTTGTGTGTTCATGTATCTGTATGCATACATGTGTGTGTGTGTGCGTGCGTGTGCGTGTGCGTGTGCATGTGTTCCTCAGCAAGCTGAAGAAGCTGATTCGTTACATTCGGTCAAAGCAAGGGGCTTTTCAAGAAGAAGAGAGACAGAAGAAGCTGCAGAGATACGAAACTGACCACTTCCTGGAACCATTTGCTGGGTTAACACCTGAATATATGGAAATGAGTCAGTACCACACGTGATATCCACACACACACACACACACACACACACACACACACACACACACACACACACACACACTACTTTTGTTCTCAGCACTAAACAACAACAGAAGCAGAACATTTCACGAGTCTGACTCATGGTATTTAACCTTGTGTTGATACAGATCTTCTAAGAGGGAATCAAATATGTTTTATTAGTCTGATGAGGAGGCTGAATGATGATTCATCAGATTATGTAGATTTTGTTCCAGGTGGTGCTTGGTTCTCTTTTATAAATCTCAGTCTGGATGCACGTTAATACTTTACCCACATCAGAGAGGTTCTGTTACGTAGCTGTCATTGCGTCTGCCCATTCCACGGCTGTGGGTATTTATAGCGTGTATACTGTACCACTAATTCATGTACCATCACCACTCATCATTATTAAGCAGAAAAACAATCAGTGATTTTGTTATAGCACTGACATGGACAGACTTTGCCAAGTGCCCCACAAAAAAAGAAAAAATTAGAAAACTTTAACACAGGGAAGTAGAATGAGGCCTCCAATTTAAATAAAAATTGACTAACAAACTAAACAAAAATGGTTTTATAACTCATATATAAGCATACATGTAGTTTGTGTGAGGGAGATGAGCAAGGCTGATCCAGACTAGACTGCAAAAGTAGCTAAAGTATATTTACATCAGTCTAGTCTGGATTCAATCACAGATAAAAGGCTGACAATTATGACTTTGTAATATATAATTCTCTCTTCTTTTATGCCCAGTCATCCAGTTTGGTTTTGTCACATTGTTCGTGGCATCCTTTCCTCTGGCTCCGCTCTTTGCTCTGCTCAACAACATCATTGAAATACGACTTGATGCCAAGAAATTTGTGTCTGAGTTGCGAAGACCAGTGGCAGCAAGAGCCAAAGACATTGGTGGGTTCTATTCAACATACTGTAGATCTTATAAAAAGGCATACAATGCATGAAAGTACCCGGAAGTAGATACAGTGAGATCTTGGTGTAGTTCCTGTAAATATATTCCATACAAACTGCCAGGAAACATTTTCGTGCACTGTAGAAAAAAGAAAGTCGTCTTCTCTGTAAAACACAGCCATTGATACATGTTGTTATGTCTACAGGTATATGGTACAACTTACTAAGAGGGGTAGCAAATGTGGCCGTCATCATTAATGTAAGTAAAGCATGATTGTATTCATTGATTGTGTTGCATGAGCTGTGCAGTTTAAAGATATGTTTGCATGATTTGGCTCAGTTCTTCATCACATTGAGTTGAAACAATGCAGTGTCACGCTTTGATTTGAGGTCGTTTACGTTCACATCCACGTGCAAATTGTTGTAAGTGAATAGAAAATGAATTATCATTGTTCAATGGCTTTGAGCTCCGAGGATCTGTGAATGTGCTTTTGATTCACCCTGATATCTTACAACGTGATGAATGACATCCACAGATCTACACAGAAGCAACCACAATGTCACAAAGTCAGGCGGAATTAAAAACTATACCAGTAGCAGTAGATTTGACAAAATAATCTCAACTCAATGCTACTAGCTTTGTCAGAGTTTTCAACACATCTGAACTGGTTGTTTACTAATGCGCAATGAGAAGCTCTGATAAAACGATGTTCATCACACTAATTGAGTGCCAAATAGCTAGGATGGTAAATTAGTACAAGGAGACTGGGGCTCAGGTACTATGCCTGTGTTAGAAATGTTCATTTTCTATACACTGTGAGTCCATAACATGTGAATGATCTATAGTATGCACCACTGTCATCGTCTTCAGTTTATTGGCACAGTGCAGTGGAAAATACATCAATAACACTATTAGTATAGTATAGTATATAACAATAGTAGTTAATAACGTACTCTGGTTTCTGTTTAGTGGTGTGTTCAAGTGTTTTAGTTTGGTGTTATTGGTTGAACTAGTGCCCATGTTGGATGTTTTTCTGTCCTTGGTTTTAGCCCCAGTGTCTGTCATTTCTCGGATTTGGTGCAATGTTTTGATACAATGTTTTAATCCCACCTGATTTATGTTCAAGTGGATGTTTAGAATTGAACAGAAGGTGCTGGTCTGAGTGGGTTCATTCTGTACATCTCATTTTCAAGGCTCCTCTCTTTTTTCAGTGCAGGAACATCAATCTGTGTTACTTCTGTTGTTGTTATCTACTGAGTTGAAGTATCATACTTATACGGTATGTTTATAAATGGGCATGAGAGGCCATTGTTATCCAATAGCACAGATTTTTATCGTTTTTTTCTTTTTGCTCAACCTTCAGTACTTTTAGTTTTTCTGTGATCAATCCTGTTCACACATTGCTTTTCTGTGGCAACTCACTGCTGATGGTTGCTGTGAAACTACCAGTTTATCAGCTATTAGCCTGATAACAATAAGCTTCTGGGCCAATAACGCCCAATATTTGGGTGGTTCCGGTGTGTTCCGGATTACCGGGCCAAGACTTTCACTTCCGCTTCAATTCCCTGAATCAGACGGGTGGAGTTTAACCCCTCCTCACTTCCCTCCTTTGCTTTCTCTTTGGGTGATGCAAAAAAAAAAAAAAAAAAAAAAAAAGAAACAGGTAATTGCTAATGATAATTGCTAATGGTAGAGTGGTGTGTGGTTGAGTTGTCAGCTTCGGTTTCTTCAAACATGTGGTGCAATATAATTCCCACTTTGGCTGGTTGTGGTATGTCAGATCTCAAATGATGTTGCCCCTCTATTTCAGAGGTGCCAAAACAACAGTGAACACCTCTTTTGCTTGTCAATCAGACTGACTTGCATTCAACCAAAGCTAAGCAAAGTCAATACTTCTCTGACCTACAAACTCTTCCAATATCAATATCTAGTCTCAGTGCCTTCAGGTTCTGCATTAATAAGCAAATATATGTTTATGTCACGGTGGGGAAAAGGTGAGGACCCAAATGCAAGACGGCAGACGAGGAGATTAACAAAGGAGGGCTTTATACCAAAAAGTAAAACTTTAAACACAAACAAGACGACACGAGGAGCATAAGGAGCATAAGGAGCATAAGGAGCACAAGGAGACATCTACTACCAGGGTGACACTTAGATGACGAATTGACAAGGAACACTGAGACAGACAGGGATATATACACACAGACACTAAACGAGGGGAACGAGACACAGCTGGGGAGAGAGCTAAAAGACAAGGGCAAGGTGAACAGACACAGGAGGAACAAATCAACAATCACAGAAGGAAAACACACAGACAGGAAGTACAACTAGACATGACACAGGGGGGGTGAACACTTCAAAATAAAACAGGATATACAAAATCACGATCATGACAGTTTATAGAGATTAATGTCACTATAACTCCACATATATGACTTGAATTGCAAAACGGAGTCATTCTTTTATACCTTTTACTTTTTATTAAATTTCCTCGTATCTTGCAAAACAAAAAGAATAACGAAATTGTTGAACAGTGAACTCTGAATTTAGCTAGCAAACTATCGCTAACGCTAGCTCGTACTATCAAGCTAACGAAGATTGTTCTGCTACAGACTGCTAGCACAATAATTAGCAAGACAAAGGCTTTGACGGTAATCAAAAAATAATACAAATATTATTTAAATCCTCCTATTTACAGAGGGGATGTAACTCACTAACTAAGTGAGTAACTTAGTACTAACTATGCAATTTTCCCCATGTTCATATAACATTTTCTTCTCAGCAAAGCATTTATTCATAAACATAACTTTATTCAATATTACACTCTATCTTGAACCGTGTGTTGCCATTTTGAAAAAAGGTTAGAGAACTTTTAATGCACGTTTTCAATTTGCACATAAATGAACATGGTGGTAACGCAGAAAATTTGTAAAAAACTATGACACCTCATAGTGTTGCGCCCTCTTCTTCTTCAATGGTAAAATGTATTTTTCTGACTGGAGATTTTCCGCCTTCCACAGCTGATCTCGATGAACCAACTCTTAATAATTACATTACAGTAGTGGTTGGAAACAAGGCGGTGGACTGAAGATCCCATGCTGCATTATTAACCTAACATTCCAAACTGTAAACAGCCACATTCAGCATGTTGAATTTAAATTCACTCATAAGAAGAAAAGTCGGCAATGCGTGATGCTGAACTTGAATTATACCAGGCATAACATGTACATTTAACAAATCAAAATAAAGGTGGGTTTTTTTCTATTATTTTATTAAATCTCTTCCTGGATAATATAAAGTCCAGGAAACTAATGAGGTGCCGTGCCCTTCTTATCCTGAACTATGATCTGCTATCTGTTCAGTCAGATGGCCAATCCTTGATTGAGCCTGTTTGATGAGTCAACCAGACCTTCGTTTATAGGTGCAAATATGAGAGGTATATTAATTTAAGGTAGGTTTATTTATCTTTTAAAATAGATTTTAAACATGGGAAATTAAGAAACTCTAATGTTAGTAATTGAAGTGAATATAGGCAGTGGAGATATAAATGATAAATGAAATGACTGCTGTGAACTATGTTGAGAGTAGTGAGCTGATGAAGCCTCTTGCATGAATGATGAAACATCTTCAACTCAACTACTACAGTCCAGTGGATTGTTTCATTTCAACTTGACACTGCATGTTGTTACATTCCACACACATTTTAACTCCCATTTCTGTCCCTAACCTCTGAATCCCCACCCTTACCTCCAACTCCCAAACCACAAATCCTAGGCATTTGTCATCTCCTTCACATCAGACTTCATCCCTCGGATGGTCTACCAGTACATGTACAGCCCTGATGGCTCCATGCATGGATTTGTCAACCATACGCTGTCCTACTTTAATGTCAGCCACTTCCAGGAAGGCAAAGAAGCCAGGGATCCGTTGCACCTCGGCTACCACGTTGAGATGTGCAGGTGGGAAATCAAACTCAATAAAACCATGTTTAGCATTCAAACTGTCATTTGAAATGTGTTACTTGATTAACAATTAATCAAGTGAGTTATTTACAGCTACATTTTCAGTGGCCAACATGTATACGGGGCAAAAAGACTGGGACAAATAAAATGGGTGTGACAAGAACACTTTAGCATTTTAGTGAGCACAGGTGTTGGCCTGCGGAACAGAAACCCTTAAATTCCAGCAGGGTGTTGGAAGATAAAAAGAAAATACTGAAGGTATCAATTTTCAAGCATGTTTTTGAAGAGTGTATGCATCTGCCATCCAGTTGTGTGGGCCAACACTTTGTGCTGTTATCTTTTATATGGATACGATTCCAAGCTCTTGAGCCAGAACTGAAAGTATTTAGAAACATGACATGCAAGTGGAAAAACAGAACATTTACTGTAATAATCTTGTTGACAAGACAGAAGCAAAATATTTGGACTCTCCAAAGGAAGCACAGCTTGGACTTTTACTTCTAATATAAATGTCCTGACAGATTTAATGGCTTTCAGTAATCACCCTGATGACATCTTTGAGTAAAAGTGATATTTAGAAAAACACAGAACATTCGTTGCCTTTAGATCCTGACTTTTCATTATTCAGATTTCAGTATTCAATGAAGTTGAGGAAGTTCTGTGGAACTCTGGGTCTCTGAATTACACTCATGTGGATAATATTGTTAGTAAGACATTTTATTCAGAGTTAAAGACCAAACCAATTCTTATTTTTTTATTGTTTTCTGTCTCTCAAGGTATAAGGACTACAGAGAACCCCCTTGGTCAGCAACTCCATATGAGATCTCAAAGGAATTCTGGGCAGTGCTGGCTGTCCGACTGGCATTTGTCATTGTTTTCCAGGTAAAGTAAAACATAGAGAAAAAATAAACGATAGATTAGTAAGAACTTTTCATAATCAATACTCTGGCATTGATAGACTGAATCGTACAATAACTATTTTTGAATCGTGTATTTGATCAACATTCTCACATTTTACAGGGCAACCACAGCAGATATGGCTTACAATAATTAATTACTGGCATCTAGACTTTTCTGTTACTACTTCTCTACTTTCTGTTATAAGGTTTTCACACTACATCACATGCATTTTTATATATCGGTATGGAATAATCTAGATTCAAAATCATGATTGTGTGATTGATTAGAGAAAAAAAATAAAAATGACATGACTCTCTTCCATTCATCTCTACCAGAATGTTGTGATGCTGATGAGCGATGTTGTGGACTGGCTGATTCCAGACATCCCTAAAGACATCAGCCTCCAGATCCACAAGGAGAAGATTCTGTTGATAGACCTCTTCATGAAAGAAGAGCAAGGCAAGACACATACTGTTGAGAGCAGTGCCTCCGTAGGGGGTAAGGAGAAGTGCAGCAGGAGCACCAACAACAATAACAGCACAATGGCTCACCCACGCTCGGGACTGCACAGCAACAGCACTAAAAGCCTCTAATGCTAGTAACCCTGAATTATTTGTTCAGTGGAGTAGTTCTTCATGAGCATGTCTTGGTTAGCAAGTCTTGCTAGTAGCCTACTAGCTCAGGCCAACCTAAACTATGTGTTTGGTCTTTGTTCATAACATTCCAACAATTGGGAGAGCAGCTAGCTGATGAGATGGGAGGCAAGTGAAGATGAATGAGGGGGGGGGGGGGGGGGGATTTGTTCCAAGAGTTGTGAACCTGTATTTCAATTCGTACAGGCGTATTCAGATTTGTAAATGAGTACAGGAATCCCTTAACTCACACTCAGATTTCATGTACAATAATAATGCATGATCAGGTTTGAAAAGTGTACACACATTTATAAAGGTCCATAAGATTTATACATGTGTATAACAATCTGAAAATGTGCACTAAAAAACCTCAATCTTTTTATGATGGACTGAAAAATCGAAGAAGGTATACATGGAATCGGAGTTTCGGGCTTCCGGTGGAATCACAATGCATGCTGGTGTGGCGGGCGTAGAAAAGTGAGCACCAACTCTACAAGGGCCGCCATATTGGATTTCTTCTCTACGTGTTTACATTGTATTTAGCTTATTCATCAAGGGTGTTTACATTGTATTTGGCTAGTTTTTAGTGTGTAAGCATCGCTCTTCTAGTTATGGGATTGGGACACCAAAATTGTGTAGTGAAAGGATGTTCAAACAGTGGGAGAAAGCTAAATAAATGGGCAGAATCTCATTGTGAGCTTCATGATTGCACTTGTTTGATGAAAAATTGAGACTACAAGCCCCCGTTCGAACTATTTCCATTTCCAACAGCACTAAAGAACAATGATAGAAGGCTAGCATGGACCAAAGCTGTAAAGAGACAGGATTACAATGGGAAGTCTTGGGAGCCCAAGAAATCTTCGCGGATTTGCAGTGAGCATTTCATGCAAGGAAAACCAGCAAATGAATTCCGTGATCCTGAACTCGACCTGGGGTATGTAGTCTATCTACTTGATTTATATATTGACAAATGTACTTTCTATATATTGAGTTTTATAATAATTAACAAACACAAGTTAGGTATATATTTATAATAGCTTACCATGCAACACAACTGCAATAAGCACTTATTATATGTATATATGATATCGCCAGTTTTCTTGACTGCGCAGATCCATGCCGAATGTGGCGTATGGGAAGTTTTCATTGAATGAGTACATTTTGCTTTCAAAAAGCAATACTCAGAATCTGCGAGAGGATTGAAAGATATTTGTTTCAACCAGCCAGACTCAAACAGTCTAAATGCTTTGCCTTCTTTTTATTCGTTCAAAGTTCGTTTATGAAACTCGACATCGTTCCCTGGGTGGTCAGACATTAAAAATAATGTTATATCACTGAGGTATATCGGCGGCCAAGAAGTCATGCTGTTGTTTTCATTGACCCAGCCATCCTGCAATGTCAAGGGATCAGGCACTGAAACGCCACTCGGCATAACCAAAAGCTTAGTCTTTTCTTTTTCTGTGATTGAAATTCTTTCGTTAGCTGTTGGTTGCTGCTCAATGCCCATCTCTGATGCAGCAAACACCCTGGCAATAAGCTCCAGTTTTGTTCCTCAAATTCCGCTTGCAGCTAAATTCTCTCAAAGCTTCGACTTTCCACATCTGAACCTCATCATAAGAAAGGAGTTCAGAACTCATTGTAGAGTAGTAGGTTTGTTTACAAATCAAACCCCAAAAGTGAAAAACACGCTTGAAGAATAAGCTAAATATAATGTAAACACGCAGAGAGTTGATGCTCACTTTTTTAGGCCCGCCACACCAGCATGCATTGTGATTCCACCGGAAGCCCGAAACTCCGATTCCATGTATTCACTAAAGGTCGTGACACACGAAGCCAATATTGGCCGTCAGTTAGTGTCTGGCTGTGGGTGAGCATCTGTCGGCCTTATTTTTGCTGTGTGCCCCGCGCTGTCGGCATTTTGTGCCCCTGCCGGCAAAATAAATCACTCTGATTGGCTGTTTCGCTTTAGCGAATCAGTGCACGGGAAGAGAAACAGAAGTGAGGTAAGCAAGTCAAGAGAGCACACAGAACGCCTTTATTTAAAAGTTTTACAACATCATAGCCATCTGGAATGAAGCAATTGAAGACCAACTGATCAGCATGATGAAAAATGTTTGTATATAAGTATATTGGAATGACGAATACAGACTACCGCCGCCTGCTGGTGTGGAGAGTTATTGCCACTCGCACATGCTTGTTGGCCTTTGGCTGTAGTCGTTGCGGTGTGTTCAAGGCTTTTTGGCCAATACAAAGGCGACATGAGGCGACACAGCGGGCGGCTTCGTTGCCACAAGTACTTTAATGTCGGCTTTGTGTGTCAGGCCTTAAGACTACAGATGTAAATGAACCCAGCAACAGTTTATCTGGTTTGCCACTAAATATATGCAGAATAAATTGTTTTCTGTTGCTGAACCTGGAATTTTTGTTGAAAAGAAGACACATTTTGAAACTGCAAGTGTGTATTCAACTTAGCAAAAGGCTGAAAATATATCAGCTTTGTACCAGTGCTGCTCTTATGCGTTCAGTTTGAACCTGGTTATAGTCTCATCCTCCGTGTCACCAATAAAGGTACTTCAGATTTGTACCTGCTTATCTAAGACTCAAAACCTAATACATGAAAACCCCCAAAACTCTTAAGTTCGATATAATTTGAGGTCTGGACACGAGTATATCAAGGCAATACCATCATTTCTCAGGCATGGCAGGAGTGTAGCAGAAGTTACAAGTTAAGGTTACACTACATTAGGTTTTCCTGCTCTTCAAGCTAAATATATCAATATTCTACTTATTAATAAAAGGCCATTGAGTTGAGTACTTGAGTACATGAGTACTTTAAAAAATCGCACATATACCAACATGTAGAAATGTTTGTACATATTCACAAACCTGAGGACTCATTAAAGAACTGTGAACTTGTTCACACATTTGAGCACACATACAGAAAGAGAAGCAGTTTCACAACTCTACACACACATGAGCTAATTATTTAGCAACATATTTGGCTCCACACAAATGTCCCCTGCACATGTGATAAACACACGGTGGCAGTGTCTCAGCAGAGACACAGAAGCACGAAGAGATTAGGCGAGATGTGGTGCAGTGCCTGTACGCAATGTTATGTGCACACTTTTCATGTCTCATCATTGCAAGCGTTACTTCATTTGCTAGTTTTCTAATACATTGTTCTCTATTCTTGATATCATATGGTTTGCTTGGCTTTTTTTTGAAACACTTGCTTTACTCTCCAGAAATGTTTTTAACGATTTTGAATTTTAATTGCTATGACGTTGCTCACAATACATCTTCTTGTACTGTGAGTGAAGCAATGATGCAGTCTCTCATGCTAAACTAAATGTGGAGAGGAGGAACAAAATGTGAATTTCCATGTATACTCTGAATAAATATTATAATTGTAAAGTATCTTTACTCAGGAAAGTTTGATTCCCTGCTTCAATTATTCATGTGGGCATTGGCCTGAAGTAATCAAATCAAAGTTTATCCAGTAATACATATGAAATGACTTAGCTCATGGTATGTTTTCTGTCATATTTCCTTCATCTTGTATAGTTGACAAAATCTAAAAAAAACACAATAAAGTTGTCATAGCCATTCATATTTAGTAAAGATGTTGTAATGCATGCCGTTTCATTCTTAGGTTTCTTGAATGGAGTGAAAATGAAAACAGGCCTCTAACTTTGTTTATGTCCCAAAATGATGGTTTTCTCTTGTCATACCGTAAAAACACCACACACCCTGCTAAATACACACTTCTCCATCACTCAAGCTCAAACGTATCTGCAGGTGCACATGTTTGAAGTTTGAACTGAGGATGATTCCCATGAAATATGGCTTCCAATACATTTAGTTGCTTTTGTCAATTTAAACTGCCCCAACAAAAAGCACTTACTGTATTCAGCAGTCAGGTCAATGCTCAAGTTGTGGTAATAAATGAATGAGTGGCTGTCCTGAAGAATTCCGATGGACTGCAGAGGTCAGCAAAACTACAAGTAGCACTTACCACATTTACTCAAATCAGTGCTTGTGTTTGGCGATGTTGGTGCCAAATGTATGCATTTAGATAGCAGTGTAAAAATTGTGGAAAGCACCTATGAAGACAAAATCATCAGTGTCTTCCTTAGAGGTGATGTGAATGTGATTCCATCTAACTTCAGTTACAGTCTGTAGCATTTGTCACGTTCAACCACCCCGAGAAGCACTTTCTGTTTTAAGGTAACAGTTTGAAGTAGAAAAGTGGCAGGAGCAGTAGCATTAAAATATAGGGAAGGTTTCTTTAAGATTTAAATGATAAAGTCAATTCAACATTTAGAAACAGTTGGGCAGGAAAATAAAAGGTAACAACACAATACGATGACAGGAAAGCATCCGGCTGGTCAGTTTGAGGAGTGATGTGCATGTAATCAAGGAGTGTGAACAAGACAGGCAACATTGTATCGTAGGCCTACATGTCGCTCTTCTGTTTAAAACTACATCTGACACACAGCAGGAACGAGCCAGGAGAGGCTCCTCATGTCTGCATAGACCCGTCCCGGTCACCATTCTTCTCATGGAGCGACTCGACTCAGCCGCCTACACAGCTAAGTTAGCTGTTACTACAGTTAGCTTGCTAGCTATAAACAGACCCGACTTTATTTGAGTGTTGTTTGTGTTTCTGTTAGTTGTTCTACTTTAAAGGAACACACACACAGCTGTTAATAGTGTGAACAATGTATGCAGTCCACACTGTGAGTGTTGGCCAAGCTGCCATAGCAGAGTGTGAGGAAGAGATGGAGTCGTGCAGACTGCTGGAGGAAGATGGGAACACAGCAGGTATGTAGACGAGGTTCTTTATTTTCACTGAGATTAGTTTTAGTCCAAAAACAAGAACAATAAACTAAATATTTACATTACAGGGATCAAGGGAAAACTGATGCAGGTTATATTTTACTACATTTTTACTTGTAGAGTTCATTTTGTTTGAATGTCAAAATATTTAAATGGCTTGTTAATAATAGTAATAATACTAATTTTCAGTCAGTTTGAGGCTAAACACTGATATTTTCTATGAGACATCACTCAGTTGATCAAGGCTGTAAAACATATTGTTATTAAATGAGTGTATTGGGGTAACGACTGGACTGGAGTGAATAATGTGCTTGATAATTAATACCACTATTTTATATTTTTTCAATATACAAAAAATATCAATGCAAAGTCATTTTGGTCAGGGGACAATCTTAGAATTATATACAAACAACCAGATGCACAAGTTAACTATTGAGAAATATAGGACTTTTGATAAAAGCTGCAATGACATAAGGGAATAACTTTGGAGATTGTACAAACGTTTGACTGCTTGTTCCACAGCTGTATATAACTTTAGTTAGTTTAGTTGAGTTATCATGAACATGTTACTGCTAGGAATGCACCGAAAGTGAAATTCTGGTCCGATACTGATTACAATTTAAAATGACAAAATTGTGTTTTTAATTACGCACAAACTAACAGTAGAATATGGGCCTCTTAACAAAACAAAAATGATAGTATAGTGCACCTCCTCTTCCGAATATTAATTAATAAAAAGAAAAATCTGGGTGTCAGAACTCAAGGAGAAGAGATAGAGAGTACATGCATTTGGTGAGTGTGAGTGTAAAGTGTTTGTATGTGAGTGACCGGCTGCTGTAACAGGAGTGCAGTAGATTGTGTCAGTTTTGCCAGATTTTACTGACAAAAAGTATCTCAATGAGAGCCTGAAACCTGCCCAGTCATCATAGAAGTCGAATGAAGTGCTGTTGCCACTCAGTGCTATGGAGGAGTAGGCTCCAGACTCCGTGAGCAGCAGCAGAGGGCAACATGTCGCTAAAAACAGAAAGTGTGCAAGAGGCTTTCTCACAGAGTGTGTGTTAAAACGGAAAAGCACTGTTATACCACACCTGTTATATATAAATATTGACATGAGCATTGCACCTCTATCCGTGTCTGAATAAAGCATTACATAACGGAAACCTCTGTTTGAAAGCCAAAAAAACCATCTCCGATAGATGAAGCCAGAAGGTTGTATGTCTGAGGAGGGCAAGACAGTCTTCCCAATGTCTTATTTCTGTCTTACCTGAAGAGCAGGTTCGCTCTGAGCAGCAGGAGTGGTGACCCGCTCTGAATCATGAGGAACAGGAGGAACTGTGGGGCAGTCAGGAGGGAGATGATAACACAGTTCACATCCACTCCTGTCCGTGTGCAGAGTGAAGATGATGAAGAGAAATCTCCGTGCTCACAGCTTCTTCAAAGACAAACTGATGAACAGATGAAGCTGAGACTGAGGACAGTAATTAGAGAGAGACTAGAGAACCTGGGTCACATTTAAATGCTTTGAAAAACAATTATCAAAGTGCTGTTTGTGGTAAAAGACTTTGATCCAAGAGAAGTATGTACAGTCCACATGAATCCTTTATTTGTGGTAAAGGTTTATTCAGGAGATCCATTTGAATCTTTCCCACCAATACTTAAAAAGTAGATTTTTAAGACCACCCTTACTCCCCCATGACCTTTTCTTCAGTCACTGTTGGATTCTATTTCTCTGGAACGTAATGCTGTACCCACTATTAATTAATTTATCTACACTGAACCCAGAAAATGTTTGCCTGTGATGATGACGTAGATAGATAATAGTTCTTAAAGATCCCCTCCATTCAAAAATGTGTTTGCCTGATGTTGATGTCCCCTCATGTATGAACTTGACTCACTAGACGTGTTTTCACACAGAATCTTCAGATTCAAACGTACCTCCGGTGAGATAGATTAGGTAAAATAACATTTATTTTTACAATAAACACTTGAAATGATAAGGTAGTACAACATGTAAACCAGTGTGACGTAAGCAGTGATGGCCACGACAAATCCAGAATGTCTCAATGAGGGAGAAAGAGTACATAAACTGAGAGAGTTTTCTGTTTTACTTGAATTACTTCAATGTAGGAAACCCATATTGAACAAAATACTTATCATAGTAGAGTATTTTTACATTCTTTAAAATGTGCCTGGAAGCAGACTTCAAATGTTTATGTAATACTTGATGTTTAGTTTAATCTATGTATACATGGGCTGATCTTGAAGTGCAGTAACCATAAATAAAGAGTTTATTATCATTAAAATTATATAAAAGTCTTATTCATGACATTACTTTTTCTAAATATGAAGTCTGATTTGGGGTGTCCTAGCCTAGTGTTTGAAGACACTGATGATGTAATGTAATCACTATTTTGTGACTGCTGGATTCATAGTTTTGTGTTAAGTGGGCATTTTATATTACTTTATACTTCTACTCCACTATCATTCAGAGGGAAATATTGCACTTTTTACTTCACTACATTTATACGACAGCTTTAGTTACTTTCCTTATTTAGATTATTACACATTTTAAGTAATAAATTATGATGTACAATTATAGGTTAAGCAACCCAAGTAATTTAAATGAGCTCTACTTTTAACAGCTGCAACATTAAAGTGATGGACATATTAATGCATAAATAATTGTAATCCAGCAATATAATATACGTATATTATTTGGGAATGGGCCATTCTGCAAACAATACTTTTATAATATTTTGATATTAATACTTTATATACTTTTTATACTTCTACTTCAGCAAAATTTTGAATGCAGGACTTTACAGTGCCAACTAAAAGTTGCAAGCTGCTGCTAACATATTAGTGTTGTGCTCTTTGCTAATGACAGAGGGAATGTGTATGCGAGTGAGAGGTTGCTGTAACCTCGCTGAAAGAGCCACTGATGTTGCAGCGGTGTCTGTTCGGTATACTTTCCATAGATGCCTTAATGATAATATTACACAAAACACTTAATTCAACTAAATTAATTTGAAATATATTCTGTTATAGTCTCGAGTGTCTTTGTGTTCACACAGAAATCAGTAGCTGCTTTCACAGCAGCACACTACTCGACAGATGAAGATGTTTCATAATCTACTCCGGATTTCTTTCTGCCAAGAATTTGTCAGGACCCTGAGCTGCAAACCTTCTTCAGTCAAGTGCTTTGTCACTGTCAACCAGGTCTGTCCACTTTCAGTGAGCACTTTTAAATACATATGCTAATATTATGGTCATGGTCACAGTATGTATGTGATTAAGTGAATGAATCCATGTTTGGAGTCAGTTCAGCAGGTTTAGCAGTAAGTGAGGACTTCACAGTCAGAATTCCCAGAATGAAACTGTATCAATATAAAATGTCAGTTTAGTGAAATAAACATGTAGACAAATGGCTGGAATAATATATATATATATATAAAAATATATATATATAGTGTTTAAGTGAATGTACTTGCCACCACTGTACTACTACCACCCTGCTCAAGGCAGTTAAATACCTGAAGATGGCAGCAATGCACTTCTGCTAAATTCAGTCCAGGCTTTGTGAGACTTTTATTTTGAAGAATAAGCATAATCTTCCAGATTTACAGTTGAAGAAGAAGAAATGATTCCGGTGTGTAGCCTTGAGAAGCGTTAAAACATCATGAGTGAGTGTGGATAAACCTTCGTTAATTTTGAAACATTAATTTGAAATTAATTAAAAATAATAATTTGAAACTTTGTTTATTATGAAACACCCCCGATAGTCTGCTAAATGAACATGGGACGAGTAGGTTACTAACTGGATATGGGGTGAAATGCCCACATAGTTATCGTAACTCCCTTACAATAAGTCACCATAAGACACATTTGTGTACTGAGTGTGCTTAAGCGAAACTTAAAGTTTATTTTTAGTCCAAATGTTGAGAGAGTTGGTGAATGTGAAACAAAGCACGGCTGCTGAGGAGATATGCGAGGTGTTGGAGAGAAGCAGCGCAGAGCACCGACAACACACACTGCTCCAAACTTCCGCTCTTCTTGTGTGTGTGCAGATATTTGCAACGAGCCTCAGGCCCTGTCACTGTGGATATCAGCATTCAGCAGGACCACCTGACATTGTAATGATCTCTACTGCAAATAACTGTTTAAAAAACAATATGGTCCTCTTTGTGGGGTTCATTAATGAATAAATGATCTGAACTCTAGTTTATGAACATTGAGAGTCAATGTTTTATTAGATTCAGTAGAAGTACTATTGTCTTGATACGATTGATCTAAAACATTTGTATTTTATTTTTGTAGACACTCACCTAGTCTGAGACAAGAGGCCATGCACATGCACCCACCCCTTAACTTTGATTCTTGAGACCTCGGAGTCAAATAGTTCTATCAGCACGTGTTGGGCTGTTTTTGCTCGATGGTGTGAATTTCACAGGTCTTCCTGGCTGAAACTGGGATGCAAATCTCAGCAGCTGCAAAATCTGTTCAGTCAAATAATGCATCCAACTCTTAAGTTTCTTTTCAGACACTTACGGAAACAATGTTACAAATTCATGTTGTGCTGTTTTGCCAGGCCGTGGTTCAACAACTCCCCGGCTCTGCTTCATAGACTCTCATGGAAACGTTTTATATTTTCTGATTTTGTGGATTTCAAGCTAGTCATGTTTTTTTTTAATGATTATAACATTGAATAAAGATCTACCCTGCTTTTCATCCTCTCCAGAAGTCCAACAGGTGATTGTCGTTGAACAGGTTCCCTGTGAGCAGCAGCGGGACTCAGAGCCCCCGCACATTAAAGAGGAACAGGAGGAACTGTGGAGCAGTCAGGAGGGAGATGATGTCACCAAGCTCACATTCTCTGCTGTCTCTGTGAAGAGTGAAGAAGAGGAAGAGAAAGCTCAGTCCTCACTGCTTCCTCAAAGTCAAGCTGAGGAACAGATGAAAGCTGAAGCTGAGGACTGCGGAGGATCAGAACCGGCCTGGAGGCTGCGAGTCTTTGTGAAGCAGCGACTAACTGCAGAAGAAATATTTGTGCTGTTTGAAACAATGCTAGCAGAGTATGAGAAAGAGGTTGAAGGTCTGTATGAGTTGTTGGAAGAGGCCCGGGTTAACACAGCAGGTTGGTTGAAGGTTTTACTCTTTAGTGACACGCAACTGTAGGCTGGGTATTCATTTTAAATCATCAAGTATTGTCTCTCAGGTTAATCACACCATGAAGACTAGATTGTAGTTGTCAGGACAGACAGACGAGGACCCAGGAGCGCAATTTCGAGATCAAGGACCGAATGAGGCACGGCAGTAGTACAGTTCAGGGATATTCAAAACTCGTAGTCGTAAGGCGGAAGGCAAGTCGGGTTTACCGGGGCTGGAGATCAGAGTAGTAGTAACAGGTCCGGGATCACAGATCAGGAGTCAGAGTTGAAAGCAGACAGGCAGGGTTCCGATGCAGGCTTGCAGACGATCTGACAAGTGTGGACTGAAAAACAGGGCCCCAGAAGTCCCCAAGAAACACCACCAAGGCGGGCGGGAGGAGGGGGAGCCGGCGGAGGGTCAGAATTCCTCTGAGCGGTCAGAGTCCATATCCTCAGTGGCACCGTCTCCATCAGAAGACTCGACATCCGAGGGCCCCAGCTCAGAACCAGGTTCAGGGTCAGGATTAGACACCGGAGCAGGGGCAGCAGGGCCTGGAAGTGGATCTACATGGCAAGAAGCCCTGCGCCGACCCCGTCGGAGAGATGGCTGGTCAGGGTGTTGGCGATGGAATTCAGTGATGAGGGCCAGATCCACAATTCTTCCAGCAGGAACCCAAGCCCTCTCTTCAGGACCATAACCCTCCCAGTCCACCAGATATTGGATGCCCCTACCCCTTCGTCGAGAGCGGAGCAGTCGCCGGACCGTGTAGACTGGGCCACCGTCGAGGAAGCGCGGAGGAGGAGGCGGTGGTGCTGCTGGGACCAGTGGGCTCTTCATGGTCTTGGGTAGCAGTAGTCGGACCGCCGTAGGGCTGATGACCCTCTGTATGGGAAAGGGTCCAATGAAGCGAGGCGCCAGTTTCCGCGACTCCACCCGCAGTGGTATATCTCGAGCCGACAACCAGACCTTCTGTCTGACATGGTAAACTGGTGCTGGGGTCCTCCTCCGGTTGGCTCCGATAGCATAGCTTGCACTGGACTTCAGGAGTGTGGCGCGAGCCTGGGCCCATGTGCGGTGGCAGCGGCGGCCATAGGCGAGCGCAGAGGGACAGGTAGCATCTCCCTCCTGACTGGTAAACAGAGGTGGTTGATATCCATAAACACATTGAAAGGGGGAGAGTCCGGTGGCAGAACTGGTGAGTGAGTTGTGGGCATATTCTACCCAGAGAAGATGTTGGGCCCAAGCACGGGGGTTGCGTGAGGTCACACACCTCAGTGCCTTCTCCAGCTCCTGGTTCATGCGCTCCGTTTGACCATTCGATTGTGGGTGGAATCCCGATGACAGACTGGCGGTGGCCCCAAGAAGGTTGCAGAATTCCTTCCAGAAGGCCGCAGAGAATTGAGGGCCTCGGTCTGACACAATATCCCTGGGCAGACCATGGACTCGAAACACATGTTCCAAGACCACCCGGGCAGTCTCCTTTGCAGTTGGCAGCTTTGGGAGGGGCACGAAGTGGGTAATTTTACTGAAGCGGTCAACGATGGTGAGGACGACAGTGTTTCCTTCAGATTGCGGAAGGCCCGTAACGAAGTCCAGGGAGATATGGGACCAGGGTCGCATGGGCACTGGCAGAGGCTGGAGTAACCCAGCTGGGGGCTGACTGGGGGTCTTGTGCTGGTTGCAAGTGGGGCAAGCTCTAACAAACTCCTGGATATCTTTCCTCATCAACGGCCACCAGAAATGTTGGGAGAGCAGATGGAGGGTGCGTGTGATTCCGGGGTGACAGGCCAGGCGAGAGTCGTGCCCCCACTGAATCACCTGAGACCTCAGATCTGCTGGGACAAAGAGACGGTTAGAGGGGCATGCACTGGGGCTCGGCTGGTTCCGGGTGGCTTCTCTGACCTGCTCCTCAATGTCCCAGGTCAAGGCAGCAACAACACAGGGGCTTGGGAGGATGGTTGTCAGCTCCTCATTGGATGCCTCATCCTTCTGAAACATCCTGGAGAGTGCGTCCGCTTGATATTGCGGGAGCCAGGACGGTAGGAGAGCGTGAAGTTAAAACGGGTGAAGAATAATGACCACCGACGCTGGCGGGAGTTCAGCCTCCTGGCTGTCTATCCAGACCACAAACGGAACTTTAGACCCCTCCAACCAGTGGCGCCACTCCTCGAGGGCGAGCTTGACGGCCAGTAGCTCGCGGTTGCCGATGTCGTAGTTGCATTCTGATGAAGTCAGTCTACGGGAGTAAAAGGCACAGGGGTGCATCTTGCCATCCTCTGCTGCTCGTTGGGAAAGCACCGCTCCAACTCCTACATCCGAAGCATCCACCTCCACCACAAACTGCCGTCCAGCGTCAGGCATTTGGAGAATAGGGCCTGAGGTGAAACGAGCTTTGAGGGTCTTGAAGGCTTTGTCAGCGGCTGCTGTCCACTGAAACGGCTGTTTCACGCTGGTCAGCGCAGTGAGTGGTGCTGCCACTGTGCTGTAACCCCGGATGAATCTCCTATAAAAGTTGGCGAACCCCTGGAACTGCTGCAGTTTTTTACGGGTCTCTGGAACCGGCCACAACATCACAGCAGACACCTTTGCAGGATCCATTTGAACGCTGCCTTCGGTCACCACATAACCCAGGAATGAGACAGACTTGGCGTGGAACTCGCACTTCTCTACCTTCACAAAGAGAGTTCTCCAGCAACCGGCGTAGAACCAACTGGACATGGTGAGTGTGTTCTGTCTGAGTCTTTGAAAAGATCTAAATGTCATCAAGGTAAACTAAAACAAACTTATTGAGCATGTCTCTGAGGATGTCGTTTACCAGCGCCTGGAACACTCCCGGGGCATTGGTGAGACCGAACGGTATGACGAGATATTCGTAGTGTCCTGTTGGAGTGTTGAACGCAGTCTTCCACTCGTCACCCTCTCTCATCCGCACCAGATGGTAGGCATTCCGCAGGTCTAGCTTGGTGAACACTGTGGCCCCTTGCAGCAGTTCAAAGGCAGAGGAGAGTAGGGGTAGAGGATAACGATTCTTGACTGTAATGTCGTTCAAGCCCCGGTAATCGATGCACGGACGGAGAGAGCCATCCTTTTTTCCGACAAAGAAGAATCCCTCTCCCGCGGGGGGAAGATGATGGACGGATTATGCCGGTGGCCAGTGAGTCGTTTATGTAGTCCTCCATGGCTTTTCTTTCTGGGGCTGACAGCGAGTAGAGACGGCCCTTCGGGGGTGTGGTGCCAGGCAGAAGGTCGATGGCGCAGTCATATGGTCTGTGTGGTGGCAGAGACGTGGCCTTGGACTTGTTGAACACCTCTCTCAAGTTGTGAGAACAGGCAGGAACATTGGATATGTCGGGGGCGGTGCTGGAAGCTCCCCGGTCGATTGGCAAGATGGCTCCCTTTAAGCAGGTCCGATGGCAACCCCTCCCCCACTCGCGTATTGTGCCTGTTTCCCAGTCAAGTTGGGGGTTATGAAGATGGAGCCACGGAAATCCAAGGATGAGTGGTTGGCCGGGTGAGGGTAGGAGGTGGAACTGGATGGACTCCTGGTGGTTTCCTGACAGCAGAATTGTCACAGGGGCCGTGATGTGAGTGATGGTGCCGAGACGGTGTCCATCCAGGGCTCGTGCAGGAATGGGTGGAGTGAGTTGTTGACGGTTCACGCCCAGTTGCCGCGCGAGCTCTGTGTCCATTATCTTTGTTTCGGCTCCGGAATCCACTAGGGCGGCCAGGGTGTGAGTTGTGTCGGAAAGTCGAAGGCGGAGCTAAAGCAGGGGTTTTCGGATGGGGGGAGACCCATCACCCAGATCTCCCCTACACCTGGTGAGCTGTGGCTTTTGACGGGCAGGTGGTGACACGATGACCCTCGCCACCGCAGTAGAGACAAAGGTTTGAGGCTAGACAGCACCATCGCTCCTCGGGGGTGAGGGAGACGCGACCAATCTCCATGGGCTCAGGTTGATTGAGTTGGCTTTGGGGCTTGACAGGCGGGGGGTGGAACGTGGAGGACCGAATGCGGATGGCTGGTTGACTCAGACGCCCTCTCTCTTCTGCGGGTCTGGATACGCCGATCAATGCGAACGGCAAGGGCAATGGCGTCATCAAGTGTCTTGGGCTGCTCATGAGAGACAAGCTTGTCTTTAATGTAGTCCGCCAGGCTGTGGAGGAAGGCGTGCAC
Source organism: Cottoperca gobio (assembly GCF_900634415.1). Taxonomy (NCBI): domain Eukaryota; kingdom Metazoa; phylum Chordata; class Actinopteri; order Perciformes; family Bovichtidae; genus Cottoperca; species Cottoperca gobio. The sequence continues at coordinate 2,398,789 of NC_041360.1, forward strand.
CAGTGCCTCGGAGTCCCACGAGCTGCGACTTGCCAGGGTACGAAAGTCTATGGAGAAGTCTGCCACCGTCCGATTGCCCTGGCGGGTGGTCAGCAGTGCTTGTGATGCTTCGTTGTTGTTGAACCTAAGTCAAAGACCTTTAACATCTCCTCTTCGAAGGCACTGAAGGAGGCACAGGCTGGGGTCTGCCGGTTGAACTCTGCCGCTCCCCACAACCGAGCTCGGCCGGTGAGATGGGTAATGACGTAACCCACCCCGGCTCCCTCCGTCGAGAAGGTTCTGGGCTGTAATGCGAACTGCACTCGGCAGCTGGTCAGGAAGGCTCGGATCTGCTTCGGGTCACCGTCAAAGCCAATCTTCGGTTCTGGAGGCGGTACTGCCGGAACTGCAGCGTTGGACCCTGAAGCAGCTGGAGAAGACACAACAGCGGGATGGAGTAGGGCAGACGGTACTGGAACAGACGAAGCAGGAGTGGCCACATTGGTGAGTAGCAGCAGGGCTTGGGCTAGTAGTTGTTGCTGCTGTTGGAGCTGTTGCTGCTGTTGAATGTGTTGTTGCTGCTGGTTAAATTGTTGTTGGCTGCTGAGTTGGAGCAAGGAAGCGATATCGCCGGTCATCCGATTGATGTCTCCCTCAGTGTGTTCCAGTAGCTGTAGGGCAGACATCTCAGTCTCTACCTGCATGCTGGTCTGGGCGTGCGCTGGGTCCATGATGGTCAGATCGTTCTGTCAGGACAGACAGACGAGGACCCAGGAGCGCAATTTCGAGATCAAGGATTTATTGAAACACACACACACAACAGGACCGAATGAGGCACGGCAGTAGTACAATTCAAGGATATTCAAAACTCGTAGTCGTAAGGCGTAGTGATGGGACGAGCAACACTGGTGCGTCAGCACTGTGCCGAGAGCCCAAGAGTGAAACCCCGTATTGGTGCGTGTATTGCTTTAAGAACTAATCACGTGACCGATACAGGAAGTGTATCGGTTGAATTTGTCGCGCCAAAGTGTGTTTATAAGGAATCAAACTGTATCAACATGTCGTGGGTTTGTTGGATGGAGTTTTGCTGTTGCGTTATTATGGATCGTTCAAGGAAGTTTTCCCCGGTGTGGAATCATTTTGATCTTCTGACGCCAAACAAGGTAAATCTTTTTCTCCTTTGAGCACTGTTTACTGTTAGTTTTTCCATTATATACCATATGTTTTTTGGGTGGCGCATTGCATTCACTTTATCAAGTGAATGCAACGTCACCTGTGATACATATGATAGTCAGTGAAATAGCCTTACAGTTGCTTTATTCATATTATCTTGTTATTACAAGATCCTGATAGATACCCTATGTCATTGTCATTTTTTCTTTGACAAGTGAATGCAGTGCGCCACCTTAGTTTTTACTCTGTTCTGGTAAGTGGTTTGAATAGTTTTCAGATAAATTAAATTTTTATGTCATTGTAGGTGAAGTGTAGGCTCTGTTCTACAGAGCTGTCTTACATCAATAAGAGCACTTCATCAATGCTGAGGCATTACAGAGCTCGGCATGGTGGCGATGAAGAATCAGCAGATACCCGTGAGAATACCCCAGGTATGTTGACATGTTCTCCTTATTAACTTTACAGCCCTGGTGGTCTAGTGGGTAAGATTCAGAGCTCACACCCCAGTGACCTTGGTTCAATTCACGATCAGGGAAGTTTTCCTCTATTGCATTTCTCTGCTACATTAATAAAGTATTTATCTAGCTTCCTTCTCTGTTTGACTCTGTAACATTGTTTGTAAAAAAAATAAAAAATACAGACCTTAAATAAGCTTTTAACGAAATATTTCCTTTTGGCTTGCAGTTCCTAAGCAAGCAGTGGATGAGGCAGTGGTCAACATGATCATCAAAGACTGTCAGCCACTCAGCTTGGTTGAAAATGAGGGATTCAGGGAGCTCTTGAAGCTCATCATACCCTCGTATGTTCTACCAAGCAGGAAGGTATGTTTAAGAAAGGTTATTATTATATTTTTTTTAGGGCACAATCTCTGGGAAACATTTGACATGGAGGTTGAGGAGAACAAGAGGACCTCTAATGCCACAGCTGATTCGATACTAGAAGTCCAACGCTACCTGGCAGAAAGCAACCTACCCAGAAAACAAGACCCATTACAATATTGGAAGAGCAACGAGAGAGCTTATCCACACCTTCATGAGCTTGCACTGAAATGTCTCTGCTCACCATGTTCGTCTGTGCCATGTGAGAGAGTATTTTCTAAGGCGGGGGAGCTGGTGTCAAAGAGGAGAAATCGCCTTGGAGCAAAACACTTCAGAAACTGTTGCTCCTCAATAAAAATGCATAAACAAATCACTTCTTTTCTCAAGTATTTTATTTCATATGATTGAACAGTTAAGTTAACAAAATTGTGTACATAAGTCACAAATTGTAACTGAATTGTAACTCAAATTTGCTATATTTTACATACCAACTCAGTTTAGCATTTACACAAACAAGGAATTTCTTTACCTGCAATGATTTTCTAACAACTACAGGGGGCACTATTGGGTGACCGGCGCAGTATCAATACAGTGCCGACACAGTTTGTATAGTGTGTCAATACACTCCTTGAGGTATCATCATCCCATCACTAGTAAGGCGGAAGGCAAGTCGGGTTTACCGGGGCTGGAGATCAGAGTAGTAGTAACAGGTCCGGGATCGCAGGCAGGCAGGCAGGCAGGCAGGCAGGCAGAGCAGAGACAGGTGGAGGTAATCAGACAGAGTAGAGAGAGCAGGGAGCAGAGTGGCACATAATTGAAAACAATTAGTGGTGTTACCAGGCAGGGAGAGGGCTCATGACAGTAGTGTCAGTTCTATGAATTGTATACCATATATGTGTATATTTGTTTAGATTAAATCCATCCAGTGTCAAATCATCAACAATCAAATCAAACTAACGTAGTTATCCACACATGAAGGGCCCTGTCCATACTTGATAATGTATTTTTTTGCTATCAGTGCAAACAAGCTTTGGTGAGAAAATATCATTTACAGCACATGACCTCGTCACAGTTTTATACTTGTACATTTGTTTGACAACAGAAAGTCATGTCATCGAGAACAACTGGGCCGTTTAGTTTTTCATACATGGCTAACTGAATAAGCTTGATTTGATTGTTGTTGATTTGCCATTATCCTTTTTTCAGATTTTTTTCAGTTCTTCAAAATTTCCCAGTCAACACTAAAACAAAAACAATTTCCTGAGCTGAATCTGGCAGATCCTGACTCATATTGTCTCATTTTCAATTTAGTTGCTAGATTTTAATCTAAACCAGTGCTTCACTCTTTAAATCTATGACCTTTCTGTGCGATACATATTTTACTGAATGGTAATGTTATATCAGATCAGATCAGTATCTTGTGCAGTTCTGCAGGAGTTTAGTCTGTCCTTGTCCTTTCTGTTAGATGATCCAGAGCTGTTGGAGATTAAAGAACATTTATCGCCAGAACAGCAGGAGTGGAGGTCCAGTGTGGAACTGTTGAGCAGGAGGGAGGGAGATGATGTCACTGCTGTCTCTGTGAAAAGTGAAGATGAGGAAGAGAAAGCTCAGTCCTCACAGCTTCATCAAAGTCAAGCTGATGAACAGATGAAAGCTGAAGCTGAAGACTGCGGAGGATCCAGCTTTGGTCCAGCTTTACAGCAAGAAAGTAATGAAAAGACAAATTATTCTGATAATGATCCTGAAAACAGTGGGTGAGTCAGTTAGGGTGAGTAACTTTAAACTACAATGAGGACTCGTGAAGGATCTAATCCAGTGGGGAAGCTCTGTGGTGGTAAAACAGTTAATAGCAAACAACATGAGTGTTCACACAGGAGAGAAACCATTCAGTTGTCCCATCTGTGGAAAAGGTTTCAGTGAAAAAACAGATGTGACAAGGCACATCAGAGTCCACACTGGGGAGAAACACTTTCGTTGCCCTGTTTGTGGTAAAATATTCAGCCAGAATGAAAACCTGCGCAGACATGAAAGAATTCACACAGGGGAAAAACCCTTCAGTTGTCCTGATTGTACGAAGAAATTTAGCCACAGAGGGGCGCTCGTTGTACACATGAGAATTCATACAGGAGAGACACCATTTGGCTGCTCGATCTGTGGAAAAAGGTACATTGAAACAGGAAATCTAAAGAAGCACATGAGGGTCCATACAGGAGAGAAACCTCAGGTCTCAGGTCAAAAACCACAAGTGCTCCGATGAGAGCAGTGTAACCGCAGCCCATCATTCATGAGGAGAACGGGTCTGAATACTGCACACACACACACACACACGCTTGTGTTAATATAGATTATGGTACATTTTCAACTGCAGAGAGTGATAGGTAACATCTTATATTAGAGACGGGCCTTTATTTCTAAATTAATGTTTAATTAAGTATGTATGTAAAGGCCATATTTCATGTTTACCAGTTGTCTTGTTCTCTTGTTAGTGATACTAAAGTACCATTACCTCAACATTTCATGCACACATTTGAAAGCTTTCCAGTTGCTCAAAGGGCATCATCAGTCCCATTTATTTCCGTTTCACTTGAAACGTCAAGTACCAGAGCTCAACAAAGCGTCAAAGTAGTAATAATTACAATTAATGCTACAAAAACATAGTGATAGAAGACACTTGTTGAGCAGCTACTACAGAAGAGCAGCTGGTGTATTTGTTCACAGTGCAGCCAAACAAACGTTTGAATAATAATGTCAGTGAACATGAATTGAGACCATGATCTGATTCCATGCTGCACACAGCATGAGGAATTTGACTCACTCCAGCAGCACATGGTGGAGTGAGTTGCAGGTGTGCAGCTCACTGTGGTTGCACCTTGTTCCCTTACTCCCTGCAAGGGAGTGAACCACCAGATCCTCCTCCACACCCTCCAAGAACTGGGAGTCTCAGGCTCTGCTCTCTCCCTGCTTGAATCCTACCTAAAGGATCGCACCTACAGGGTAACTTGGAGAGGGTCTCTGTCGGACCCCTGTCAACTCACCACCAGTGTACCTCAGGGCTCTGTCCTGGGGCCTCTCCTCTTTTCACTGTACACAAACTCAATTGGCTCTGTCATTCACTACTGAAACTCCCTCCTCGTTGGACTGCCTGCATGTGCCATTCGATCTCTACAGCTCATCCAGAATGCAGCAGCCCGACTGGTCTTCAATCTACCCAAGTTCTCCCACACTACACCGCTTCTCCGCTCCCTTCACTGGCTACCAGTGGCGACCCGAATTTGCTTCAAGACTCTGGTGCTGGCCTACCGTGCTGTGAATGGATCAGCCCCTTCCTACATCCAGGCCATGGTCGAACCATACACCCCAGCGCGTTCACTTCGCTCTGCGTCGACCAATCGGCTCGCCACTCCCTCACTACAAGTGGGATCCAGATTTCCCTCAAACAAAACCCGCCTGTTTGCTATCCTGGCTCCAAAATGGTGGAACGACCTCCCCATTGATGTGAGAACAGCAGACAGTCTTCACACCTTCCGGCGCAGACTGAAAACCCACCTGTTTCGACTGCACCTCGGAGAATGAAGAAAACTAAATAACTGTTCTTTGTATGTTGCACTTATATTGGTTTGGCTTATTTATAGCTAATAGTTGAATTTGTATTCTATTGTTTCTGTATGTTGCACTTATGTTGTTGCACTTCAAACTATTTGAAGACAGTGTTCACTTAAACGATTGTACCTATTTGAAGCTATTGTACTTACAAGATTCTTGCTGTTCGGAGTTGTATCTCCATGATTGTTTGCACTTTTTGTACGTCGCTTTGGACAAAAGCGTCAGCTAAATGAACTGTAATGTAATGTAACATTTAAAACTGATCTGCTGTCAAGAAATGGTGATATGAAAGTGAACACTTAGCAGTGAGGTTGATAAGGATGAGCTAAAATTACCAACAGTAACTCTGGATTACATGCTGCATCATTTCCATGTAAAGGCAAATTGCACCCAGTGTGGGAATGAAAAAGGGCTAAAAAACCAGGTTTGATTTCATGAAAAGTTTAAGGATCATCATTTTAAAAGGAGAAAGTGCCAGCGCAGAGTGATGATAATGACCTGATAATTCCCCCAATTCTTTTTTTGTTTTTGCAGGTAATATCAGATAGATCAACTACTGCTGCTGTTCTTTCAGTCAAGTTGACCACGTTAGGGGAGTTTACTGGTACCTGCTGCATGTGTGTGCTGTGTTTGGACCCTCTCGTGTAAAACTGTTGCTTCTCTAATCTGCAGAACCGTTCCATACACTTGACCTATAAACCAGATTACACTGTATTATATGCACACATTATACAATTAAGTGTGTTGTATTTATTTAGAAATATTGAAAACTATAACAATGCATCATATTTAATGTGCTTAGCTACTACATATTTCACTTGTTCAGTTTAGTAACTTGCCCATCCAGTAACCATAGTTACAAAAAAAGACATATTTACATACTGTATTTTACATGCAGTACTTTTTGCCTTTGCTACGAGGTGTGTGATATGATCATATGTAATTTATTTGATGAATGAAGTTATTGAAACGTTGGTGGTGTCCCTAATACACATTGGCCAAGCCAGCATGCCATCTTTAGGGCTGATAGCTCTCATTTATTTGGACGATGTGTAAAACGATGTGTCTCAATAGTGAAAATCAAGTTATTACAACATGCACAAAAAGTAACTTGGATGATATGTAGCTGTGCTGAGTCCCGACAGTCCTGTAAACGTGTGCTGTGAGTGGTTACATTATACGAACACACTGGGGTTTACAGATCATGTGTTATGAATTGTTTATGTACACTTGTGTTTGCAAACTCATCCGGCTCAAATTTCTCCTCATGGGACGAACACATTTTTTAAATTTTCAATGAATAAATGTTCCACTACTAAGCAGTTGGAATCACTACCTCATTTTAGACCCATTACACAGTGGAACCACACAGGTGATCCTTTTAGAACAATGCAGAAGGTAAGTGGACAGGTGTTCATTACTAGTTGGAAAGTTTGTTGTAATGTGCACTTTAAAAGCTTCTCACACAGACACTTTAAAAAAACACATTACATGTTCCTGTCTCTGCTGGACCTCCAGGAACATTGTACCCATAGAAAGTGTGCTGGTGCACTGAAGCAGGCCTACATAAGCACTATATATCCATATAACTTACTTTTCATGTAGTTGCACTTCATTATGAGTAATCTAGAAGACTAAACGTAGCTGCTCGATTTAAAACAAATACTATCAGACCGGATCTCATCAGCCCTGCTTCAGCCTCCCTTCACTGGTTACCAGTATGTTTGAGAATTGATGTAAAGATTTTACTGATTACTTTTAAAACATTTCATGTTTCAGCTCCTAGTTATGTTGCTGAGCTGGAGTGCAGGGCAGGGCCCCGCTGCAGGGCTTGTAGTCACAGCGGGCTGATGGAGCGCTGGGTCTAACCTGTGTAACTGTAGCAGCGGCAGAAAGTTTGACAATCCAGCGGGGAGTCGGCTAAATCAGTGCTAACTGCTAACTGAAGATCTGTCTGTCTCCCAGCCACCGCACACTCTCAGGCAGCCTCCTGCGGACGGTGAGGACAAAGGTCTGCAGCCTCCTGGGAATGTGTAGCAGAGACAGGCAACGTCTACCACGGGGCACTGAGAATCATAATAAACCTCAAAACCCTGATGCACCACTGCACCTTATATGCTCGTGTTGGATGGTCTTCCCTGACCACCCGTAGACTGAAACACTGGCACATCCTTATTTATAAAGCTATTCTGGGTACTCTTCCACAATACCTAAGGATCTACATTAGTAGGAAATGTAGTGGACCGTATCGGCTTCGCTCCGAGGACTTGTTTCTTTTAACTGTTTCAAAAGTCCGTACAGAACTTGGGAAAAGGGCTTTTAGTTACGCTGCTCCGGCTGCCTGGAAGCAGCTGCAGAATGAGCTGAAACTAAGAGAGCTGGTCTCTCTGAACAGACATTGAAGCAGACCGCTGTGTCTGTAAATGTTTTAATTAATGTTGTGATTGTTTTGATTTGTCTGTAACTGTGCTGCTGCCTATCTTGGCCAGGACACTCTTGAAAAAGAGATTTTTAATCTCAATGAGGCCTTATCCTGGTTAAATAAAGGTTATAAATAAATAAAATAAATAAATAAATGGGTCTGTTAAGCAGAGGTGGAATGTAACTAAGTACATTTACTCTAACACTGTTCAATTACAGGTGCTCAATGACTCAAGTCTATTCTTTTTGTGAGAGAAATATTATACTTTCTACTCCACTACATTTATGACTGCTTTAGTTGCTCGTTACTTTACCAATTTGGGTTTTTGCACAGACAGTCTTTGGAGAGTTTGAATATAAGAGTTACGTTTTTCATACAAAAAGATTTCATGGCTTTTTCATAATTTTAGTGTTGTTTTTATACTTGTGTGTACTTTGTTGGACAAAAATAACATTGTGTGCCTTAATGGGTATGACGAACTTTCTTGCTGTTTTTCACTATTTTTACAAATCTTTAAATCAATCAATTAATATAGAAAATAACCAGCAGATTAATCCATAAATAAATGAAACAGTTGTTGCAGTCAAATACAAAATAGTTCTAAATGAGCTACGGAAACAAACCCCTGCATTACATTAATGCTTATAATAATCTAATGATATAATATATATATAGCAATATAATAATATAGGAGAACAGTCACAGGGCACATTTGTCTGCATTGAGTACTTTTATTTTTAATACTTCAAGTACATTTTGGTATTTATACTTAAAGCTACTTTCATGGGCTCTGAATAGTTCCTCCAACACTGCTGGTACCTACACTAACCTTAGTGTGTTGTTGAAACTCTGGGTTCTGGTTCTAGTAGCTTTGAAAGTTTGCTTTTATGTTTCAACAAATTTGAAATATCAGTTTTTTGTTCTGTCAATTTGTATTTAATTGCCTGTATAAAAAAAAATGTAATAATAAAACCATATTAGAAAATCTGTAGTCATACATTCATGTTAGAATGATGCTTTGCATGCATCTACTCTCCAAATCATATGGATGCAGAAGTCCCTAAAGAATTCCACATTAATCTGGAACTTTATATTAAATCACAATCGTTCCTTCTGATGATCAGCTGCCAAACCAATCTGCCTTCTTAGTGTTTGCAGGAAATTCACTTCAATTCTATCTTCAGTGAAATGTTAAATAATAAGATGCAATTGACACATATTTGGATTATTATATATATATATATATATATATATATATATATATATATTATATATAATATATATATCCTATATATTATATATATATATATATATATATTTATATACATATTATATTATATATGTATATAAAATATATATATATTATATGTATATATATATATATATATTATATAATATATATATATGTATTGTATAAATATATATATGTATTATATATATATCATATATATGAAATATAAATATATAAAATAAAATATAAAATATATATATATTATATGTATATGTATTATATATAATATATATCCTACATATTATATAATATATATTACATGTATATTTTATATATAATATATAATATATATCCTATATATTATATTATATAATATATATATATTATATATATCCTATATATTATATAATATATATATATATTATATATATATTATATGATATATATATTATAAAATATATATTATATATTATATATATATATGAATACATATACACAAACAACGGAATACATTTCCATTCAATTCAATATGCTTTTATTTTGTGTGAAAAAAGATATTGCCAAAACATCAATTAATAATGAGATTAAAAAGAAAAAAGGTACAATTCATAAAATTGCAGAAAACACTATTTGTTACAAAGGTAAGAAATGTAACAATTCATGCCCACACATACATAATTCTTATAACATTGTACTCAATTATATCAGCCGTGGCCAAATTGGGCTCGGGGCACAACCTGGAGCAACGGCCCCTCCCCCACTTCCGCTGCCCTCGCTCGCGGCGCGGCCATCTTTGAAATCGTCCTTCATTTTGATCTCAACTAAACATCTAAATCAAATCAAATCAAATGTATTTGTATAGCCCAATATCACAAATTATACATTTGTCTCAGTGTGCTTTACAGACTGTACAGGTTACAACATCCTCTGTCCTTAGACCCTCGCATCGCACAAGGAAAAACTTCCTAAAAGAAACCCCAAAATTAAAGGGGAAAAAATGGAAGAAGGAGGAAGGAGGAATCCCTCTCCCAGGACAGACAGACGTGCAATAGATGTCGTGTGTACAGGATAAACAACATAGTACATCATAGTAACATCTGTAAGATTTTGTGATGCGATCATGATCATGCTGACACAATGTGTCTACAGACATGTAAACGCCAAAGTGCTCAACTCCCCATCAAGACGTGTTGTGTATCATGTCCTGGGAGCAAAGCTAATAAAATAAGTGCTTTCCTAAAGAGTCAACATGCAGGTTTTCTTTGTTGTTATCCGCACAAAAGATGTACAGACAACGAAAATACACAATGCAGTTAATTTAGGTAACTCACACCAAGAAACAAACACTCAAGGACACTTTTAAAAAGGACAGAGGAACTCGAGACAGCTACAAGGCAGCGTGACATTGAGTCTTTTCTGGTCGCCGAGTTGAAAAATGTTCAGTTGGGTAAAATACTGCCGACGTCACTTTTTAACCAGCCGTCCAATCACAGTGGAGGATACCAAATCAGAAACAGGCTCCGTCCGACTTGCCAAAACGTTCACAACATCTCTTGAACCCACGAAAAAACTTTTGTGTTCATGCCGACAAATTCTTACTTCCGCGGATGCTCTGTATCATAGCAACAAGACGCAACCAAAACGTCTCAGCTGATAAAACACTGCACCTCCAAAGCGCTCTCTCTGGGCACCTGGCGGTTTCAGCTGGGAAAAACGTTTTGGTGGACACATGTGACAAATATGATATTGTATCACTTTCAAATGTTGAAACAGATTCATTGTTGAGATTAACAGACAAATCATTATAGCTATTAAATATATATATATATATATATATATATATATATATATATATATATATATATATATATATGTGTTTTCCTAAGATCACAACACAATGATTAAAAAAGAATCAATAATAGTAATCAGTGAAGTGAAGTCTCCAACAGTCTACTAATATATGTGTGCATGTTGTAATTTGCACGATGTGTGAGTTATAATTTAGTAATAAATAATAAAGTTTGTTCTTTAGAAAAATATAAAGCAGCCAAATTGCGTACATATTTCAATATTAAAGTAAAACATTTAGAGTGGGAGGTTTCTCTGCTGCAGTTTCATTTACTGCTGCTGCTCTCAGTAACACACTTATGGTTTCTCACACGAGACTGTCTAGTGAATTTTCTACCACAAACACGGCAACTGAATGACTTGTCCCCCGTGTGGAGTGTCATGTGTTGTGTCAGATGTCCCTTTTGTATAAATCTTTTGTCACAAACTGAGCAGGTGAATGGTTTCTCTCCTGTATGGATCCGCATGTGTTTTAACAACGACTGACTCAGAGTAAAACTTGTGTTACACATTGAGCAGCTGTAAGGCTTCTCTCCTGTATGAACTCTCATGTGTCTGGCCAGAATTCCACTGCGGATGAAGCGTTTAGGACAGAGAGAGCAGCTGTATGGCTTCTCTCCTGTGTGGGTTCTCATGTGTGAGCACAGACCTGTGCTCTGAGAGAATCTTTTACTGCAAACTGAGCAGCTGAAGGGTTTCTCCCCAGTGTGAATTCTCAAATGTCTCACAACATCTCCTTTATATCCAAACTGTTTCTTACAGACTGAACATCCGAAGGTTTTTCCTCCCGAAGGAGTTATGTTATACGTGATTAAATGTGCACTCTGTGTGGATTTTTCAACACAAACTGAGCAAACAAATGGAGTACTTTTTCTGTGACTCTGCACACGGACCTTGGGTTCAAATGTTTTACCACACTTAGAGCAGCTGACAGACTTCCTGCCAGTGTTACCTTTTTTATCACCTTCAGGAACGCAATTATTTGTCAGCGTTTTTGAATCTGACTGAGGTTTCCTTGTCTCCTCCAAGTCATCATAACTCTCTGGATCTAAGCTCCTGGTTGGTTCTGATACTCCACAGTCCTCTCCATGCCTCTCTTTTTCCATCTGTGGAGCAGAGCTGCAGGCTTTTCTCAGATGAAGCTTTGAGGACGGAGCTTTCTCTTCCACTCGTCCCTGACTGCTCCAGAGTTGCTCTTCAATGTGTGGGGGCTCTGGGTCCTGCTGAACGTCTGCAGATAATACTGAAATGACAAACACATTAATGAAGACACATTTGGGGAAAGTGTGATTGTATATTGAACACAGCTCAAACACACCAAGTACAGCATGAATGCAGCATTGTGTGTGTGAGAAGAGGAGACACTAGAGGGCAGCAGAGTGTCAGAGTACCACTGGCCTGACTTCCTGTATGGTAAAGCTGCAACGATTAGTGGATTATTAAATTAAAGTAATTGCCATCTTCTCTGATAATTGATTGTCATTATTTTTAAAAAACTTTTATTGTCAATCAGTGTGCATTACATTATGTCTTTATATTCTAGCAGGGCGAGCATGTTTGCTACAAATAAGAAATCACCTGGACAGTGTTTCCCACATGACAGAGAGAGCAACTGTAAAAAAAACACTTCCTGTGTCATTGCAGAGGTCCACTAGATCGTTTCCATCCATCCATCCATCCATCCATCGTCTACCGCTTATCCGGAATCGGGTCGCGGGGGCAGCAGCTCCAGTAAGGAACCCCAATCTTCCCTTCTCCGGGCCACATCCTCCAGCTCCGACTGGGGGATCCTGAGGCGTTCCCAGGCCAGTGAGGAGATATAATCTCTCCACCGAGTCCTGGGTCTTCCCCGGGGTCTCCTCCCAGCTGGACGTGCCTGGAACACCTCCCTAGGGAGGCGCCCAGGTGGCATCCTTACTAGATGCCCGAACCACCTCAACTGGCTCCTTTCAACGTAAAGGAGCAGCGGCTCTACTCCGAGTCTCTCACGGATGGCTGAGCTTCTCACCCTATCTCTAAGGGAGACGCCAGCCACCCGTCTGAGAAAACCCATTTCGGCCGCTTGTACCCGTGATCTCGTTCTTTCGGTCATGACCCAGCCTTCATGACCATAGGTGAGGGTAGGAACGAAGATCGACCGGTAGATTGAGAGCTTTGCCTTCTGGCTCAGCTCTCTTTTCGTCACAACGGTGCGGTAAAGTGACTGTAATACCGCCCCCGCTGCTCCGATTCTCCGGCCAATCTCTCGCTCCATCGTCCCCTCACTCGCGAACAAGACCCCGAGGTACTTGAACTCCTTCACTTGGGGTAATGGCTCATTCCCTACCCGGAGTAGGCAATCCACCGGTTTCCTGCTGAGAGCCATGGCCTCAGATTTGGAGGTGCTGATCCTCATCCCAACCGCTTCACACTCGGCTGCGAACCGATCCAGTGACTGTTGAAGGTCACAGACCGATGATGCCATAAGGACCACATCATCTGCAAAGAGCAGCGATGAGATCCTCAGGTCACCGAACTGCAACCCCTCTCCTCCACGACTACGCCTCGATATCCTATCCATGAAAATCACGAACAGGATTGGTGATAAAGCGCAGCCCTGGCGGAGGCCAACATTCACGGGAAACGAGTCCGACTTACTGCCGAGTATCCGGACACAACTCTCGCTTTGGGCGTACATGGATTGGATGGCCCTCAAAAGTGACCCCCTCACCCCATACTCCCGCAGCACCTCCCACAGTATCACCCGGGGGACCCGGTCATACGCCTTCTCCAGATCCACAAAACACATGTAGACCGGATGGGCGTACTCCCAGGCCCCCTCCAGGATCCTTGCGAGAGTGAAGAGTTGGTCCGTTGTTCCACGACCAGGATGGAATCCGCATTGTTCCTCTTCAATCAGAGGTTCGACTACCGGCCGAACCCTCCTTTCCAGTACCTTGGAGTAGACTTTACCAGGGAGGCTGAGAAGTGTGATACCCCTGTAGTTGGCACACACTCTCTGGTCCCCCTTTTTAAATAGGGGAACCACCACCCCGGTCTGCCAACCCCTAGGCACTGTCCCAGACTTCCACGCAATGTTGACGAGGCGTGTCAACCAAGACAGCCCCTCAACACCCAAAGCCTTCAGCATTTCTGGACGGATCTCATCAACCCCTGCGGCTTTGCCACTGTGGAGTTGTTTGACTACCTCAGTGACTTCCATCAGGGAAATTGACGATGATCCCCCATCAGCTTCCAGCTCTGCCTCAACCATAGAGGGCGTGTTAGTCGGATTCAGGAGTTCCTCAAAGTGCTCCTTCCACCGGCCGATAACCTTCTCAGTTGAAGTCAGCAGGGTCCCACCCTTGCTGTACACAGCTTGGATGGTTCCTCGCTTCCCCCTCCTGAGGTGCCGGATGGTTTTCCAGAAGCACCTTGGTGCCGACCGAAAGTCCTTCTCCATAGCTTCTCCGAACTTCTCCCACACCCGCTGCTTTGCCTCTGACACGGCAGAAGCTGCCGCCCTTCTAGTCCTTCGATACCCTGCAACTGTTTCCGGAGTCCTCCCGGATAACATAACCCGGAAGGACTCCTTCTTCAGTCGGACGGCTTCCCTGACCACCGGGGTCCACCACGGTGTTCGAGGGTTACCGCCCCTTGAGGCACCTAAGACCTTGAGACCACAGCTCATCACCGCAGCTTTAGCAATAGAGGTTTTGAACATCGCCCACTCAGGTTCAATGCCCCCAACCTCCACAGGGATGGCTGAAAAGCTCCGCCGGAGGTGTGAGTTAAAGATCCCCAGGACAGGGGCTTCCTCCAGACGTTCCCAGTTCACCCGCACTACCCGTTTGGGTTTACCAGGTCTGTCCAGAGTCTTCCCCCACCCCTTGATCCAACTCACCACCAGATGGTGATCAGTCGACAGCTCCGCCCCTCTCTTCACCCGAGTGTCCAAAACATGCGGCCTCAGGTCAGATGATACGATTACGAAATCGATCATTGACCTTTGGCCTAGGGTGCTCTGGTACCACGTGCACTTATGAGCATCCTTATGTTCGAACATGGTGTTTGTTATGGCCATTCCATGGCTAGCACAGAAGTCCAACAACAAACGACCGTTCGGGTTTAGATCAGGGAAGCCCTTCCTCCCAATCACGCCTCTCCAGGTGTCTCCATCGTTTCCCACGTGTGCGTTGAAGTCTCCCAGGAAGACTACGGAGTCCCCTACTGGAGCCCCCTGCAGGGCTCCATTCAGGGTCTCCAAGAAGGCCGAATACTCAGAACTGCGGTTTGGGGCATAGGCACAAACAACAGTCAGAGTTTTCCCCCCCATAACCCGAAGGCGTAGGGAGGCGACCCTCTCGTCCACCAGGATAAACTCCAACGTAGCGGCGCTCAGCCGGGGCCTAGTGAGTATCCCCACCCCGGCCCGACGCCTCACACCTTGGGCAACTCCGGAGAAGAATAGAGTCCAACCCCTATCCAGGAGTACGGTTCCAGAGCCAAGACTGTGCGTGGAGGTAAGCCCCACCAGATCCAACTGGTAGCGATCCACCTCCCGCACTAGTTCCGGCTCCTTCCCCCACAGAGAGGTGACGTTCCACGTCCCCAGAGCCAGCCTCTGCTGCCCGGGTCTGGTCCGTCGAGGTCCCTGACCATCACTGCCACCCATGTGACAGCGCACCCGACCCCAGCGGTTTTTCCCATGAGTGGTGGGCCCACAGGATGAGATCGTTTCCAGTAAAAATATATCCATTTTGAACATCGTCACATCGATAAAAGCCCATGAACAGCTGTTGCAAGCTTTGAAATCAGCTGATCGATGTGTTTATTTTCGCGATGATACACGGTAAAACGGTATATATCAAGCTATTAGTGCTATTTTGATGCTACTTATATGTAACTTATAGCTTACATGTTGTTACTTATATCTAACTTATAGCTCATATGTTGTTACTTATATCTAACTTGTAGCTTATATGTTGTTACTTATATGTAACTTATAGCTTACATGTTGTTACTTATATCTAACTTATAGCTTATATGTTGTTACTTATATGTAACTTATAGCTTACATGTTGTAACTTATATCTAACTTATAGCTTATATGTTGTTACTTATATCTATCTTATAGCGTATATGTTGTTACTTATATGTAACTTATAGCTCATATGTTGTTACTTATATGTAACTTATAGCGTATATGTTGTTACTTATATCTAACTTATAGCATATATGTTGTAACTTGCGCAGGTCCTCAGCATTGAGGAACTGCATTGGCAGTATATTGCCTCTATGTGCCAAACCATTCATATTTAATTAAGTCCATTGTATTTATTGTTAGTTTTATTTTATTTATGTTTTATTTATTTAGTATATTTTAATATGTTTTGCACATTCCAATTCCAATGTCTGAATTTTCTTAAGAATTGAAAGTTCCTCGCTCTTTAAAAAGGGTGTACTTGCATTATTATGCTATTATGTTATTAATATATCAGTGGCAGAAATTATCTTAAAATGACAATAATATTATTATATATATAATATAATGTTGTAATTTATTCTGGGACAATATATCGTCCAACAAAAGTAGTGATGGTGTCAGGCCCACTGTAAGTGCTCTTTGTGTTAGTTTCAGTTAGACTTTGTACGGTTTGTAGTGTTCTAACTACACTGTGGCTTTTTGGGTCTGTTTTCGGGAATGGTGGGGTTCAATTAAACGCATACGTTGAAAATCACCAATCTGACACAATGAACATTAAAAAATACACTGCACATGTCCAGACCAAGTTGTGTGCACACATTTAAAATTGCATATGACCGCTATTAGATTTAAATTCCAGGTGATATATTTTTCCTTTTATTTGTTGCCACATTAAAAATGCCAATTGTCATCATCAGTTTTTCCAAGCAATTCTTTTTTCTTTTGCTTCTGGGGAGCTCAGGTCTCTTTCAGGGGAGTTGCCTTACTCAAACCTGTGTAAGCTGTAAGGAGATTCCCTCCTCTGATACCACACTATTCAAACAGCCAAGCATCACTAGCATTAGAATTTCACAGCCTCCACGAACTACAGCCTGTTAGAAGATCAATCTTAGTAACAGACACTAAAGTTCACACACCACCCTCAGCAATTTTAATGCATAAACAAAATGCAAATGAAAAACACTATATTTATGGGAAACACAACTAAGACGTGATTCTTCTTTTGTACAGTTTTTTAAAGAGCTGATTAATGAATGGTTATTACAGCCACAGAAAGAATTGTGAACAAACATCAGAGCTAAGGGTTCTCATGCAAGGAATGTTTTAGATCAGATGATGTTGTGGCCTGATATGATTAATATCAGATGTCTGTCCGTCATCTTTAACTTTATGTTTCGATTCTACATGATGCCTCACCATACACAGAAACCACCGATCTTATAATTATGCTGATATCACATGAGTAAGTTATTAGCTATGGGATTGCAAAAGCCAAACCCCAATCATTTAGAAAAGCTACTGTAACAGCACTGTAGTTATTTACAGCTTAAGTGGATAGAGATGTATTTAAACTGTAAATAACAGCAGAGATCTTAAAGCAACACACACTATATAATGCAAGTAAGGGTTCCTTGAACGCACCGTTATTTAACACTAATGTATGGACACGGGTGAACATTAGATCCGACTTTTCCATATGAAAAAATGGCACAGGACTCAAATTAAATATAGATTAACGAAGTACTAACCTGCTCTATGTAAGCGAACTTCAGGCTTCAAAACAGCGTCCAATAGTTTCCGGTGTCGCTCGGTCTCTTCTTTTGAACGAGAAAGTTCTTCTTCATATTCTGCTATGGTTCTTTCAAACAGTCCAAATATCTCTTCAGCAGCCGCAGTAAGTCGTTCATTCACCAACAGTCTCAACATCTCTACTTTAGACATGTTTGAATCATAGACTGTATAAAATAGGTTTAAATCGCCGTTGTGCTATCTATCTACGCAGCTAAAACAACTTGCTTCCGTGTTCTGCCAGCAGCACCGAGAGGACGACTTCCGGCCCGAATCTTTGAGAATAAATATTCATCTCCAGTACTGTTAAATATTGGGTTGGTGACTGGCCCGGTACTTAGCACGAGCAATGCACCGCCCAAATGCTCCGCCTGCCCCACCAACGCTAAGTAGACACATTTAAAAAATAAAACGCGAAGTAGGTCATTTCAAAATAAAAAGTTTTTTATTTTCTTCTGCTCTATTCAACTAATCATAACACACATCGAAATACCAAGTATTACTTGTATCTGGGTTGAGCCTATAAAATGAGCACCAGCGGCCGGCCAAGCTGCCTACTAGTGTTTGTGTGCGTGCGTGTGTGTGTCTGCGCGCGTGTGCTGCACACTCAGCAGAGAGGTTGTGTAAATCATAGCTGCTTACTGGTGTGTAGTATATTAATAGAGAAAAAAAGGGAGTGAGGGTGTAAATAGAAATAAATAAATAAAAGCTCTAATGATTCCTAAATACAAAAGTTCTGATCAGTCAGGAATAGGCGTGGTTTAAACTGGTAAACATATATAATTTCGACATGTTGAAAGGATATTTCCACTAGTGAAAACTAAGTTGCTATCAGTTAGCCCTACTGATTAAATGTTAAAACGGCTTGCCATGGTATCGGACTTGGGATTTGATAACTACAAGTTGCTCTTTCATTCCAACGTAACTGTGTTTGCAGGTGGGAAAAAAAGGCAAAGGTTCTCATTGCTGCAGCTGCTGCACCAGTGACTCTGGATGATCAGGGTGCCGACACAGAAAGAGCATGAACTGAATGGATTGTGGTGATGAATGAATTACAAAAAAGACACTATTTGGTTTGAGTTTATTTGTCTCTGTATTGGAAGGCTGCACATCCTGCAGCTGACAGGGACATGCAACTCTGCAATTGATTTCCACACTGAACTTAAATAGTCAGACTGAGAATGACCTGATCCATCCTTCATATATCTGACATATATTATAAGAATTCAAAGATGTAGTTGAGGCTCATGAGGCTATAGAAACAAATATTTCAATATAATTGTGAAAATTCATTTGTTTGAACAAAAGTATAAATTACAGTTAGTTATAACACATGGATGATTGAGTAAACCTCCTCATCAGTCTGTAAGGCCATGCTCAGAACAACATTACTGCATCAAACAGAGCCTTCTCCTTCCAATGCGGCCGCTGTGTTGGTGCTATAGCCGACTAATACTGGATCGTTGTGGCCGATGCTGATATGGATATCTGAGAGTTTAAAGAAATCACATTCAATTATTCAGTCAATACTAGCTTTTTCAAATGAACACAAAAGAAACATTCTGATAAGGATCACTTAAAATGTGAGATATATTACTTAGCAGTGTATTTTCAGTGGAAAAAGAAACTAGTTGGTGCTCTGTGGTGGAGGATGTAATGGTCTCAAACATATCAAACAGTTCTCTCAGCAATGTTTCTTTCTATATATTTTTTTAAATGTATGAAGACACCGATATATGTGATACAATAACGTGCTCATAACATCTGCCATGTTCATGTATCGGTCGGGCTAAATTTCCCATAGTGAGTTTCCAACACAAAATGCTTCTGCAAAAAAACATAGGGTTGTAAAACAAAAAGCTCTCGGGCTGCACGATATTCCATCAGCATTAACATCGCAATAGGCACGTCACGCAGTACGTGCAATGTAAGCAAATGAACTCAAACACGTCATGTTACAACTTTTTTTGCTGCTTGATACAAAAGGAAAACTCACACTTTATTTTCCATTATTAATCCAGTGTTTCCTTATTAATAACCTGCAGTCTAGGCCACGGTTTCATAATGAACCGTTAATTTGTGTATACCGCGTCTGCCCGATTGATTCAGCTCGGCGGTCAGAGAGTGGGTCAGCTCAGTGTGGGAGGATATTCAGTTTTACAGCATCCCTAGTCCGGACTCCGGTCCTCACCACTTCCTGGGGCAGTGGACTTCATGCTCGCTGCGCTCGACGGCTCTCAGCACGACTGTCAACCGGGGAGGACTGACCTCAGTGCGAGGGGTCAGCGGCGATGACAGCGACCCGCAAAGGGCTTGTGGAATCACTGAACTGTATCTAAAACTCCCTCTCACACCTTTCTGACGTCAGAATAAACGGTCCAATCATTTTTTTAAACTTTCCTGAACCAACAATCTAATCACACCCACTTCACAGCACTGGTCAGGTGTGCGGAGGTGAGAAAGTATGCAGGACTTCTTCACATCACTTTTCACATGCACAAACGAGAGGAGTGATTGTCTGAAAGTGTGCGCCGTTATCCCCGTTTGAATGATTATCATATACAATTTATCTTAAATGGTAATGTCAGATTACTTTGCATTATTTGACTGATTTTCTATTTCATTCCATTTGTTAAGGGAGTCATGATATCAGATTTCCACTACATGATAAGCATGGCCAAAAGTATTTACAATAACAATATTATCGAGATATCAATTAAAGATTTGAAAACAAAAAAATGTTTATTGTGTGTTTTGTCTCAGAATAGAGTGTAGGGAGGTGGAGAGAGAGTGAAACCAGAACTAGAAGCGTACAAAAATACCAATTACAATCAGAGATGCTGGATTATTTACATGATATTATCATGTGTGTATTATAAACATGATATGAATATATCATTTTTTAAATATCATGTTTTTTAGCAATGGTGTATCTCAACACCAATAATATTTACAATTCTGTTTTTGTTTGCTCCGCTATAGAAACCCCACACACATATTTAGCTGTTAATTTCATACATGTGGTGGTGAAAACAAACGTCTCTCTCCAAATACACCTTCATCTCTAAGCAGAAGTTTGCACATAGAGAAAAGCTGACATTAGCCAACCAATTGTTTACTAGTTCAGCTTTTGCCACAGTCCAATACATCCAGCAACACACTGCATTGGTCAGTCAAATACTGGCAAGTGCATGTTCCTGTTAAAATAAATGGTATTCTTATACTGTTTATCTTTTAACTGTTGAGATGGAGTACAAAATAATTGCCATCAACAAAATGTCCAGAGTTATAACATTCTATCTTATAGTATTCTTACTAACTACAGAATTTCAAACTCAAGGGCTTCCAGCGCAATAGTTCATTGTCTAACCAGTCGAAATGAAATGCAGCGGTCTGAACGCAGCTTAACCCAAATAAAACACAGACCTGGATAATTCACTTATTACTGCTCGCACCAGCACACTTATGGCTTTTAACATGTGACAGTAAACTAAAATTCCGTCCACAAACACTGCAACTGTATGGTTTTTCTCCTGTATGAACTCTAATGTGTCTTTTCAATGTTCCCTTTTCGCTAAAACGTTTTCCACAGAATGTGCAACCAAACGGTTTCTCCCCAGTATGACTTCTCATGTGTATAACTAATGTCTTCTTCTGACTGAAACTTTTGTTGCATATTAAGCAGCTGAATGGTTTCTCCCCGGTATGACTCCTCATATGAGTCTTCAGATTGACCTTTGCACTAAAACTCTTGTTACAAACTGTGCAGGTGAAAGGTTTTTCCCCTGTATGGCTTCTCATGTGGGCGTGCAGATTTCCTTTGCAGCCAAATCTTTTATCACAAACTGTGCAACTAAACGGCCTCTCGTGGCCGTGGGAGTTGTTATGATTTTTCAATGTGTCTGAACCCGACTCTTGTTCTCTTGTCTCCTTCCAATCATCGTTACTATCCTCAGTCTCTGATTCACAACAGTATAAAGGTAGCAGCTGATGACTGCCGTCAATTTCTGTTTCCATGTTTTGAGCTGAGCTGCAGGCTGGAAGCTCTGCTTCTCTGCTTTCCTCAGCTTGTCTTTGATGAAGCTGTGAGGACTGAGCTTTCTCCTCATCTTCACTCTTCACAGGGACAGCAGTGCATGGGAACTTGGTGACATCTTCTCCCTCCTGACTGCTCCAGAGTTCCTCCTGTTCCTCTTTAATGTGCAGCAGCTCTGGGTCCTGCTGAGCCAAACTGGGCCTCCACTCCTGCTGCTCTTCTTTTCTGACAATCAGTTTTTGGACATCTGGAGGTAAAAATGAAATAGAGACAATCAGCTATAAAATAAACCATAGCAAAACCTTTTTTTCTGACAAATAACCGACCCTCGTTAACCAACAAGATAAGTTCCTTGCTTGCATGCAGGAGTGCTGCTGTGGTTGAAGTCCCTAACAAGCTGCCCTGCTGCAATGATACCCCAGTGCACAAACAGGTCAAAATGATAATTTATCGCCCGTCACCCTGTATGCACAAAACAGACAACTGAGTCCCCAGTTCACCCGTCCGGGAGAGTAAGCAGCCATCATTTTGCGTGCATCGTCGTGGACACATGCAGCCACTTTCCCAGTAAGTCTCCGTCACATCGATTAGTTTAGATGCAAGGTTGTCAGCTGTTTGTCTGCTTTTTCTTTTGAAATTTAAAATATTTAAAATATCAAAAAGAAAAAGCAGACACACAGCTGACAAATATTTTCTAATATTTTAAACAGTTTTTAAACTAGTTCAACTAATAGCATAACTGTCTATTCTTACTGTAGGTTAACGGTACATTTTTAACATCCCTAGTTCATAAAGACAGTTTTTGTTCATCTCCTCCCGAACATCCCAAAGTGAAGAGCAACAAACTGATGATGTCAAAGCAGTCAAGAGCTACTGATTATTATTTTTTTTATCATTAATGTTAAAGTATGTAAGCCTGTCTACCTCTGGCTGGCTATGTAGCTGCTAGCTTTTGACTATCCCTGCTACACATTCATAGCCATATCAGTGAGTGACTGTCTTGCAAATGTTTCATCCCACCAGCTTTTTTTCCATCACAACAATACAATCGGCATCTTAAACAAATCGAGCATGGTCTGCCAAGTAATGGCCTTATGAATGCCATGCTTTATCATATTAGTTGACTATTTTAATATTTGAACATTATTATTTTATCTTTTTGGAGTTCAATGTTTAACTGAGCTGAGGATTGTTCAGAGGGAGCAAAGGTGGAAGATCAGAGAGGGATAGAACATCTACAGGAAGAAGATGGAAGAGCAGCTGCAGCAGAGGAATGTCAGTGGTGTCTGGAGAGGCCTGAAAACCATCTCTGGGTACAAGGAGCCAGACTCTCAGCCCATGGGGGACCTAAAGGTGAATGACTTGAACATTTTCTTCAATAGATTTGATCAGTCAGGAGCCCCCGGCTCATTCCCCCGTGCTGCAACCCCCATTGTTCTTATCACCGGGATACGACCCTGTCATCTTCACCATACCCCCTCCCTCAACCCCCAGCTGGCAGCTACTTCACACATCCACTCTGTCTTCTGCTTCTCCACCCACACCCATCCCCCACCCACTACCTGCATTTTGTCCCTCACAACCAACCAGGTGAGGAGTGAGCTCAAAAGGTATAAGGCGAGAAAGGCTGCAGGTCCAGATGGCATCAGCTCAAGGTTCCTCAAATCCTGCGCCGACCAGCTGTGTTGGATTGTGGTGGTATTGTTCAACCTGAGCCTGAAGCAAGGGAGGGTACCACAACTGTGGAAAACATCTTGCATGGTACCCGTGCCAAAGACCCCCCTCCCCAAGGACTTCAACAGCTACAGACCGGTGGCGCTGACATCGCAGCTGATGAAGACCCTGTAGAGGCTGGTCCTTGGCTATCTTCGACCCCTTGTGAGACCATCGATGGACCCACTTCAGTTTGCCTACCAACCTGGTATTGGGGTGAATGACGCTGTCATCTACCTGATCCAGAGATCCCTCTCTCACCTGGAGAAGGCTGGGGGGACTGTGAGAATCATGTTTTTTGATTTCTCCAGTGCCTTCAACACCATTCAACCCAGGCTGCTGGGGGACAAGCTGGAGTGCTCGGGGGTGGATCATCACCTCACCAGCTGGATTCTGGACTACCTCACCAACCGTCCACAGTACTTGAGGACCCAGGAGTGTCACTCGGACACGATTGTCTGCAGCACGGGGGCCCCCCAGGGAACGGTTTTGGCACCGTTTCTCTTCACCCTCTACACTGCAGACTTCACCCACAACACAGCAAAGTGTTACCTGCAGAAGTTCTCTGATGACTCTGCTATTGTCGGCCTCATCTCTGATGGGGATGACAAGGAGTACAGAGAACTGACACAGGACTTTGCCCTCTGGTGCCAGAGGAACCACCTCCTGCTCAACGCAGGGAAGACCAGGGTGCTGGTGGTGAACTTCAGGAGGCGCCATCATTCACCCTCAACACCAGTGAACGTCCTGGGAATGGACATCGAGATTGTAAAATCTTACAAATGCCTGGGTGTTCACCTGAACAATAAACTGGACTGGTCAGATAACTCTGCTGCTGTGTTTAAGAAGGGACAGAGCAGCTTTATCTGCTGAGGAGACTGAGGTCTTTTGGAGTGCAGGGGGCTCCTTAAGACCTTCTTTGACTCTGTGGTGGCATCAGCTAGGTGTTATGGAGTGGTCTGCTGGGGCAGCAGCATCTCGACTGCTGACAGGAAGAGACTGAACAGACTGGTGAAGAAGGCCAGCTCTGTCCTGGGGAGCCCTCTGGACACTGTGGAGGTGGTGGGAGACAGGAGAATGACAACCAAGCTGTCCTCTCTATTGGACCTCTTATGTCGGCGCAGAGGACGAAACGAAAACACAAGTAATTTCCTCTTCTCTGCCTCACCGGAGCCAAACCAACATAAAAACTATCAAAACAGAACCTGACACAGAGCGTACAGCCCCCAGTGACACAGTAAACACAGATATCTGAGCTCCACGTGAACATTATAAGATAGCAGAGATATTTAGACTCAGAGTTTCAGTCTGCTCTAATGAACTGACAGACAGACAGACAGACAGAGAGAGAGGCAGGCAGGCAGACAGACAGACAGAGAGGCAGACACACAGGAGTTAAACATACATAGAAAAGGTATCAACACTAGAAGAAAGATATATAGCTATAGAATAAATTCAACTTGTATTGCATTAGTAATAAGCAATATAACAACACGATTAAAATCAATATTGTGTTTCTTTATAAACGGACTAACGGAGCCGCTCGTGCCGGTCAGGGCGAGTTACATAAGAGTATAAAGACGGCCGGCAACATGAAGGAGTTAATTGGGGTGTAAAAATCAACTTGCTAGTATTCACTGGTGTAATAGTAGGCTAATACTGTTTCTAAATGACCTCAAACCTAATTAGGCATTTCTGTACATAATTTTCTTGTTACTTATCAGGCAACATATACACCCAGAGTAATATATCTACAACAGGATAATATTATTCCAACTAGAGCTAGTCCAATAAATCGGCCAGGCCGATATATTGGACTAGCTCTAATAATACTTGAATTTTCTTTGTTAAATCATACACTTGAACCATTATTTGAAATCACAGATACTAATAAATATTCCTGTTTTCATGGAGACGTTGAAACATTTTTGTGTCCATAAAATAATAGTTGGGAATGATACGTCATTGTGCAGGTGTTATTTATTCTCATTTTATGTTTTAAAAAAATGCTTATATTAGACGTGTGTGTTAACACACATATGACCAGGGTCTAGGACTGAAACTAACGATTATGTTCATTATTAATAAACGTGTAGATTAGTTTCTTGATTAATTTGTCAACGGAGTGTCAGCTCATTGGAATACGTTCCCTTGTTTTTGTGTTTATCATGATAGAAGACAAAGAAAACCAGAAAGTATTAACATTTGAGAAGTTGGGGACCAGGCACTGTTGAGCTTTGTTTCCCCGAAGAAAAGTATATTGAAACAATTAATTGAGTTTAATTCATGTTGTCAATATACTTGTGCATTAAACAAGTAACATGTTTAGCTTTACCAGTGTCCAACAATTATCTTTTAGTATTACACATTAATTTAACAAAACAATTCAGTACTGTTTTGCATGGTGAGCCTCTCTCTGCCATTTCATTCATTCATTTGAACGTCTTGCTATGCGCTTTTATTATGAAGGTCAAAATCGGTCTACTTCCGGTTTAAATCGAAGCATCTGCGGGAGGCAAACAGCCTTTTACTAACAGGCTGATACACAGTCTGTGCAATTCAGTTAGCCATTTTAGAGCTGTGGCCTTGTAAAGCTGTGTAACAGGCTGGTTTAACCTGTCACTTCCCTGAAACCGGTGAAGTCTCACAACGAAGCAACGTTCACGGACCTGCGTTGTTTATGTGGATGTCAGATTTGACAACATCCTGCAGCAGCCTGCGCTGACGATCAATCTCTTCTTCGTAGTTTGATATGGTTGTTTCCAGCAACCCGAATATCTCTTCTACAGCCGCAGTCAGTCGCTGGTTAACAAAAGCTCTCAGCGTTTGAATTGTGGACATTTTCACACAATAACCGGGCAGTGAGCAGCGAATACCGCTGTCTGTGTGTCCGTCTCTTCCTCCTCCTGCTGCCGCTCCTCCCGCTGGGTGACACCCCTCCTACACTCCGTCCCACCTTCTGTCTGCTCCTAGAACACCTCTCTGTCTGTCTGTCTGTCTGTCTGTCTCTCTCTCTCTCTCTCTCTCTCTCTCTCTCTCTCTCTCTCTCTGTCTGTCTCTGTCTCTCTCTCTCTCTCTCTCTCTCTCTCTCTCTCTCTCTCTCTCTCTCTCTCTCTCTCTCTCTCTCTCTCTCTCTCTCTCTCTCGCTCATGAACAAACTCTCAGCTCTCACCACTCTAGCTCAAACCCTTCATCCCCTCCCCTCTCTCTCCCCATCCTGTCTCTCTCTCTGGCAGTCTCTCGGCCCTCCCACTCGCTCTCCCTCCCTTCCTCTCTCTTCCCTCCTCCTCAGAGGAGCAGCTCTGTCTCTCTCTGCACTTGTCTCCTCAGTCAAGGAGAAACTAATTGGAGGAAAGAATAGAAGAAAGGAGCTGTTGGAAAACTAAACGAACCAAAACTTTACTTCTCTACAGCATGCCACAGAAAGGTAAGCTCGCTCTTTCTTTTCTCTCTCTCTCCTTCTCTCTCTCCCTTTCTTGCTTCCTCTCTCTCACTCTCTCTCTCTTTCTCTCCCTCTCTCTCTCTCTCTCTCTCTCTCTCTCTCTCTCTCTCTCTCTCTCTCTCTCTCTCTCTCTCTCTCTCTCCTCTCTCTCCTCTCTCTCTCCTCTCTCTCTTTCTCTCTCTCTCTCTCTCTCTCTCTCACTTCATCAGTCTGAACATGGAGTTAAAAAGTGTATTTGCAAAAAAGGACATGATGAAGATGAATGAATTTGGAACCTGGCCTATAAAGAAAGCAGAGACAACAATGTTTGTAGTCTAATGTTAAAAAAGAAAGAAAAATGAAAGAAAGGTGGGAGGACAGTTTAGAAATCAAAATAATCAACAACTGAACAATTGAGCAGTTTTAAGACCAGAGGATCACTAGGAAAAGAGGAGCAAAGAATGGACAGACAGCTGTTTTTAAGGGACAGAGAACATAATGAGGAGGGAAGAAAGACAGTATTCTGATCACCCCCTCTTCCTCTTCGGTGTCAGAAGTGTTTGAGAAGCAAATGTTCAAAAATACGAAAAGAGAGAATGTAGAAAAACTTTGGATTTTGAATTTTGAATTGCTTAATCATGTCTAACAGCTATATTACTGACTAATTCACTCAACATATGGAATTGCCTGTCAACGTGTAAAATCAACTGATACTTGTGCAGGTGCAACACAAATAAATAAATTATACATTCATGACAAGCAAAATAAACTGCTCAACATGCTTTGTCCAATCGCCTTTCCATAACACATTACCAGCCAGACATAACGATGATTGTTGTGTTATATATGAACTCTTAATACAGTAATGGTTCTGACCCGAAGGCAGAAACACAGTTCTGTTTTATTTGATGCTGGTTCTGGGTTATTTCACTGGGAGAAGGCGCTGAACAGAACCAACTCAGGGCAGACAACCAAAACAACAAACAAAACAACAAACAAAATAACAAACAAACAACAACAACTACAACAACAACAACAACAACTACAACTCCAAAGCAGCGCTTCTGCCGCTTTGACGCTCGTGCTGAGAGCGCGTGGTAATGCCGCCCGCTCATTCAACAGAGTGATGTGGAATAATCATAAACTCAGAACATATGCTCTGCTGGATTATGACGACTGGGGACTGGGTAGGAGCAACACTTATATTTCAGATTCCACCGAACTCCAAATTAGATGGCGGAGAGTATTGTAAACAGTAAAAGTGCGTGTGTTTGTGCGCTAGAAAGACATCGCGATGTTTCTCCTAAATACTTAAACACAACCACTATTTTCTTGCTCCATGTTTCTTTAAATTCAGAAATGATTTTGAGCAAGCACGTTTAGAGATTTAAATGTTTCCCATTGATCTTTACGGTATGCAGTTCTGTTGTATGTCACCTTTCCTTTATACATGTCTAACTAACCACTTCTGTCATCTACTCTGACGTTATTTCACGCCTCTCAGAGCTCATTTACAAGGCTGATATCACATTTTACATCATTGTCGATATGTGCAGGCTGAGCCCTACAAATGATCACCAACAAGTGAACTATGCTCCGAAAGTTTTCAAATATTCCAGACCAGCCGTATCTTTGTTTCCGGACGATGTGGTAAGGAACTCTATAAAAACATCCAACAATCCTGTTTGTGTCCATTTGACACAAACATTAAAGGTTCAGACAACAACTCATAAATTAAAAAGCCATCATTTAGAGATTTTCATATCTTTATTATTGTCAGCTAAAAAATACGTATTTGTAGAGTATTTCTTTCATTCATTGATATTAAACGGAAGGTCTGTGTCTTCTGTATCAAGTCAGTTTATTTAAACGTATAAACTATCGAGTTATCTAACCAAGGCCTTCCACTTTGTATTCGAGTTGTACTTTATGGAAGCCCAGATTTAAATTAAGTGAGTGCTCGAAAGGCCTGGCGATGTAAACTTCACAACTCTCAGCAAAATAAAGAAAATGTAAAACATTTTAATATTTGGCTTATGTGTTGGAATCACAATCAATTATCCTTCATCATAGAAAATGTGATTATGAATATGAAAATGCGTCTGCTCTTAGGGTAAAACAATACGTGCTGTTTGAATTGGGGCTTTTTAAAATTCCATCTAGAATACAAGGCGATAAAGTGCGTCTTAATTGATGATCTAATTAAGTCCGCTGTTAATTAACGTCTTAATTAAATTGAATCCAATTAACTGCATGATTAATCAGGTCGGAAGTGAATTTCATCCCACACGTGAACCTGGAACATTTGTGTGTGTGTCAGAGTGATGTGAGCGGGCTGCTCCCATATGTTCTGAAGAAGACACGCAGACGCCTGTGTGTCTGCCGCACGCACCTGAGCCACATTTTATTTTTGACGATACTGAGCAGAGCAGTGGAGATGTCCAACCCTCCAAACAAACATTTTATTTTGTTATTGTACAGAAATCCGAAGTGTTGGCTTTCTTATTCATTTCAAAATCTATATTTTTCATATTTTATTTTATTTGCATTGGCTGCATACACAATAATATAATTGTGTTTCTCGGCAACATTTGTTATACCATGGACACTGACATACACAATTATATCAAAAACATAATTACAGTATATGTGATCTGTTGGCTGCTACTTTATATCATGTTAAAATACCCTCATCATCTAAACAGACTCTCAAACTTTGACCCCTAAAAATGTAGTTTCTTGATTAATTTCTTGACAGATTGCTTAAATACGTTGAAGTATACAAACTGATCTAAGCCCTTATTCTTGAATAGGCTGTAAAAACAAACTAAAGATCATAAGCAGCATTTACAGCTTGACTTTGACCCACTGAGGTCACATTCAGCTCTTTCAGCTGATTTCATTTTATGTAGAGTTATTTTGTATCTTATGTTCTGTTTTTGCCCTCTTTAATTGAATGGAAACAAAACTTGTCAGGAAACTTGTTTTGTTGAGCTCATACAGCGTAAACACAGCGTGCACAGTGGATAAATCAAAGCATCATGTCACAGGCATATTACAAATACAAGGTCATAATACGAATATGGTTTATCGCAAATAAGTTTTCACTCACAATGTTTGTTTCTTGGTGTTTAGTTCATACTATGATATTAAGAGAAAACAAAAATATAGGCACTTTTAAAAGTACTGCAGTAGTCAAGAAACATATATATAGAATAGAAAATGACAAAACAAATATTAAAGAAACTATAAGAAAAAATACAATAACAAATATGTAAAATTTACGGACAAGTGTAATATATAAAATATAAATGTAGTATGTACAATATAACTGTTTTCTTAATTAGAGGGCTGGACACTGTTTTGTGCAGAAGGTGCACACATATTTATGGGGATGTGCAAAAGTTCACAGTGGAAAAAAACACAATAAATAACCACAATCAATAAAATAATTAATATAATAATTTTATATAATATAGCTATTCAATTCAATACGACTTTATTTATACCGGTAAGGGTCATTTTCTAGTAAATGTATAGGCCTATAGGCTGCCTTTAAATGCCACAGGGTTAGCGTAAAACAAGCTACTTCTTTTGAACGGCTCATCATTTCACATAATATTGGATAAATTGTAAAAAGAATATCATGTGATTTGTGAAGTTTTATTGACACAGCTGGTGATATTGCCGTGTTTTCCGAATTCCAGTTAAATATTTAGGTTACGTTTACTGACCTCAGTGGGAGATATAGGCCTCCCATTAATGTTTTACTTATAGCAGCAAACTACTCTAACATTTATACCAGTACCAGCAGCTTTAACTCACAACTATCCGAGGACTGTCAGTGATTACAATGTTAAAATACATTATTATTATTATTATTATTATTATTATTATTATTATTATTATATTATTATTATTATTATTATTATTATTATTATTATTATGTATTGTCATTACTATTATTAGCCTATTATTGTGAACATGCAGTGCGACAACTTCAGTCCTTTAAAAGTGGGATAAAACAGCAGCAGTGTCCTGCAGCAGCTCTGTCTCTCTCGGCTCTTTTCTACTCATATCAGCGCGCTGAATGCGGTTGAATGAAACTTTTATATTGTCATCAGTGTGTTCAACAGAACTCCTTTATGTCACTTGTACTGGTCAAATTGGGCTCCCCGCCGCGGTTTTGTGTGGCAGGTTTTTTAACGAGCCGCAACTAACGAGGCAACGACACCAAAATCCCGCGGACACACAAAGCCTGGCGGGTATTTACCGAGCAGAGCTGCGGCTCCGCTCCTCCGGCTCTTTGTCTCCTTTCACAGGGAGAAAAGCGCTGAGTTATAGCGGGGACAAGGTGCCTATAGCCTGTGTGTGTGTGTGTGTGTGTGTGTGTGTGTGTGTGTGTGTGTGTGTGTGTGTGTGTGTGTGTGTGTGTGTGTGTGTATGTGGAGCTGCTTCATGTTCATTATGCAGGTTGTTAATGACAAGAGCTTCACAGAAGTAGCTGCTTTGAAGCCTTTATTGGTTAGCTTTTTTTAAGCCATCCTAAAGGGCTTTGGTTTTGAGTATTGAGATGAAGTATAATGAATGTCATGTGCTTGTGCTTTCTACATGCATTAATGACAACAGATCGTTAAACTGGTCGTCTTGGTGTACCTCATCATCCTTCCACAACAGTGCACTCTTTCACTGATAATAGAGGACAGTTGCATATTTATGGATATGTATGCTTTATTATTAATTATTTACTATCTTTCTATCATGATTTATTTTGTGTTGCAGTTGAGTCTTTATAGAGAGCTTATAGTGGAATATTTAGAAATGATATAAAATAGTTGAAATAATTCTGCATTTTGACTAAATGTGTGACACTTATTAATACTAATATTAATATAATAACATTTTGATTTCCTTCTTTTTTAATCAGCCTTCCTGTAATATCCGGTAAATGTGTGCCTATCTGCACTAATCAGAATAGTTCAGAATTAAATTAATAAATAACACATGATTAAACTTTGGTCTAAATGAGCAGACACAATAAAATAACATTTTATAATAATTTACAATTTCATGGATATAAGCTACGTGTCTGTAAATTGCCTGGCATTCTTCCTTCCTGTACAGCAATGAGAATATTTGTCAAAACACGTTATGGTGTGAAATTCAGTCTCTCATGACACTGAGGCTCCATGGATAACTGCGAGGGAATCTGCAGCTGAATAAGAAGCCCTTTTAACATGTCCGTCCAGGTTAGCTGTGTTCTATAGGGTGTCTCCTGCAGACTTTCACAACTTATATAAAAACTATTAATTAAAAAAAATATTTCTGAAAGAAACACCCTCTATTTTTAAAATTCAACTCAACAAATTATATTTTTTTTAAAACTTTGGATGTGTTCTAACTTTTGGCCCTAAAGATAATCTGAGATCGATAAGACATTTCACTCTCAAATGCCATAGTTTATATCTTGAAACATGAACCGCAGATTTTCTTATAGTGTACAACAGCAGTGTCCCAAATCCCACTATTCATCAAATCACATATTTTATTTCAATGACAGACCGTAATGTCTTCGAGAGAAAGAATACAAAGGGCCAGATCTGTACGACACAGTAAGTGAGGTAATAAGAAAGAGACAGCAATGTGATTCCAATCTTCAGTGAGGTGTACAAATCTCATTTTAGCTTCATGATCAAGTATAAATATTACAAATTAATCCTTCACTGTGAGAGGTGAAGCTACCTCGATCGAGTATGAGAGCTGGACTCTCAGAGTGGGACTTAACTCTGTGCTCATAACTTTATGGATATTAACATGCATTAGCATGTGAACCAATCACAGTGCTTGCCATTCAGCCATTCTGTCCATACAGTTTCAAGGGTTTTTAATTTCACCTCAACATGTTGTGATAAAAGTTGAACTATTTCCTCCAAATCCCCAAAGAACAATACAAAAATAATTATTTGTTGTGTTTCTCTGACCAGAGGGAGATGTGTGTGGGGGGTCTATCCATGCACTGCAAATTATAACACAGGAACATGTTATTTCTCTCTCTCTGTACAGATTTCAGAAGTCAAACGAGCTGGGAGACCGGTGTGGCCTCCATGATGCAAAACAGTGAGTTACATTTAAAAAGTATTTGTTGTTATTGTCATTAATGCTTTTGATGTTACTGTATCTATAGTTATAAGTGTGGTGAATAATTGTATTAAACAATGTTTTAGTAATTAATGATAATTATATATTCATATCTATATATATAGAGGCCCAGGTCAACTAAAACTGCCCTCAACAAAAGCTGATTGGGAATTTGTAAAGACAAAATCAAATGCAAAAAACAATTCCACTAATAACGTTTAATTCTGGAATCTGCTTTTACTCTGTTTCATTCCTGATCATTTGGGCCATCTGAAATTATGTTAGTAATGTTTTCCAGTGCTGTAAAATATCTGTTAACATTGACAATTTCTGTTTGTAACATCTTGGGTCTTAAAGCAGATAACATAATCAATGTTGTTACGATAAAAATGAATCAAAAGACAATGTGAGAGTCTGAAAGGGGACACGGTAATGATGAACCTACAGAGAGTCTGCAGCTCCCCTAAGCTTTACGGAGCTTTATAGTGAGTTTCAGATCCCTCTCTCTCTTTTCTGTCGCAGCAGGCAGCTCTTTTCAGATGAAAAGCTTTAAAACCTGCTCAGCAGCAGACAGCACAGACACAGTCAGAGACTGGTGAACATAGTGGAGCATTTTGCAGCTTAAGACACAGATATTTCCCTCAGGAGTTAGTAAGAAACCAACAACAGAACTATAAGAGAGAGAATATTTGACTTACATTTGCCTGTTGGTTAAAAAACTGGACTCCAAATCAATATTAATGTTGATCTGGATCTACCAGCCTGGTTTCACACCAATTTCCAAGTCATTTTACTTAATTTATGTGCAAAACTTAATTTATATAACAAATATACTTATACTTATTCCAAACCATGATTTTTTTCCTAAACCACAACATTAACCACATGTCCATATATGACGATTTGGGAATGAGAACGGGGCGCTAAATGATATATGAAAAGCTTTAAATTCATAGACAAAATGTTCTTAAAAGTGATGTGCTATTTATATGCCTCCCATGAGATCACATATCTGCCAGATGTGTAAATGGGCAAGTGTATGAAGCATTTCGTTCCCCAATGGATTTTGTTGTTCCGCTGTCACCATGTTTCTAGATCTTAGCATTTCTTTAATGAATACAGTGTTATTATTACTGATAGAAATTATGGATGAAACATCAAAAATAAGGCCCAATTTGTAATTCACTGGAATTACCCTTTAATAATTGGTATAAAACAGACTTTGAATTGTAATCTGTTGAAATGTATAAAGTTCAGATCTTCTATCAAACTTTTCAGTCATGTATGTGAATGTTTCTTAAAGTCATTTAAAGTTACTGATTGAATATTATTGTAAATTATGACTAGTTAAGACAAAATACTGGGATGTACAAAAACGTTTGACAATGAACTCCACCTAATTTCTTCTTTCTTACTGCGGGACAAGAGGTCCATGCTGTCTGCAGTGAAGGTGTGTGGATTACTTGTCTCTGTGTCTGTGCTTGTTTCTTTGTCCTGCATCTCTCCTCTGGCCGCTGTCAATCCCACACTGCACTGCTTCTATACCTTGCGTTAATGGATGATGCTGCTTGACATAATATTTTTAGTAGGTTTCTGTTTGGCAGCAGCATTGGGTTAAATATCAGACCGGGTGTTATTATCACATCACCTCCACTTTAATCAATCCTAGTTCCAAATTGTGAAAATGGAGCAGCTGGAGGTTGTTGAGGAGTAACTGAAGGTGAACACCAATATTCATTTGCTGAGATCATTAGTGAGTGAAGCACAGGTTACATTAGTAATTGATTGGAATGAAAGTGGGTTCAGTCAGTCTGCAGTGTGACATTCTGTTCAGCATCTCACTGTGTGTGTGTGTGTGTGTGTGTGTGTGTGTGTGTGTGTGTGTGTGTGTGTTACTAGTGTGTGGGGATGTATCTATGTGACTCTGTGTGTGGATTTGAGTGTATGTGTGTGTTTTGCCCGTGAGTGTGTGTGTGTGTGTGTGTGTGTGTGTGTGTGTGTGTGTGTGTGTGTGTGTGTGTGCATGCGGCCAACTAGCACATACATTCTACTCCTACGTGAGGGGAAATAACTCTCCATGCCAGCAGGTAGCGGTAGTATGTCTTTGTCATTCAAAAAGGGGAACCGAAAAAAAAAGGGCTGTGAATCAAAAAGCTATTGTTATGATACATACATGAAACAATCACCACTCTCGCTCCCTACTCCCAGTATGGTGTAGCGTTAGTATATCACGTAACGTTAGTATATCACGTAACGTTAGTATATCACGTAATGTTGGTATATCACGTAACGTTAGTATATCATGTAATATTTGTATATCAGCATCATGTAACGTTAGTATATCATGTAATGTTTGTATATCAGCATCATGTAACGTTAGTATATCATGTAATGTTTGTATATCAGCATCATGTAACGTTAGTATATCACGTAATGTTAGTATATCACGTAACGTTAATATGTTATGTAATGTTTGTATATCAGCACCATGTAACGTTAGTATATCATGTAACGTTAGTATATCACGTAACGTTAGTATATCACGTAACGTTAGTATATCACGTAACGTTAGTATATCACGTAACATTGATATATCACGTAACATTGGTATATCACGTAATGTTAGTATATCACGTAACGTTAGTATATCACATAACGTTAGTATATCACGTAACATTGATATATCACGTAACGTTAGTATATCATGTAATGTTAGAATATCACGTAACGTTAGTATATCATGTAATGTTTGTATATCATGTAACATTGGTATATCACGTAACGTTAGTATATCACGTAACATTAGTATATCACGTAATGTTGGTATATCACGTAACGTTAGTATATCATGTAACGTTAGTATATCACGTAACGTTAGTATATCATGTAATATTTGTATATCAGCATCATGTAACGTTAGTATATCATGTAATGTTTGTATATCAGCATCATGTAACGTTAGTATATCACGTAACGTTAGTATATCATGTAATGTTAGTATATCATGTAACGTTAATATATTATGTAATGTTTGTATATCAGCACCATGTAACGTCAGTATATCACGTAACGTTAGTATATCACTTAACGTTGGTATATCACGTAACATTGGTATATCACGTAACGTTAGTATATCACGTAACGTTAGTATATCACGTAACATTGGTATATCACGTAACGTTATTATATCATGTAATGTTAGTACATCATGTAACGTTAGTATATCATATAAAGTTAGTATATCATGAAACGTTAGTACATCATGTAACGCGAGTATATCACGTAATGTTAGTATATCACGTAATGTTAGTGTATCATTTAACGTTAGTATATAACGTAACGTTAGTATATCACCTAACTTTAGTATATCACGTAATGTTAGCATATCATGTAACGTTTGCATATCATGTAACGTTAGTATATCACGTAACGTTATTATATCATGTAATGTTAGTACATCATGTAACGTTAGTATATCATATAAAGTTAGTATATCATGAAACGTTAGTACATCATGTAACGCTAGTATATCACGTAATGTTAGTATATCATGTAACATTAGTATATCATGTAACCTTAGTATATCACGTAACGTTAGTATATCCAGCATCATGTAACGTTAGTATATCCAGCATCATGTAACCTTAGTATATCAGCATCATGTAACGTTAGAATATCATGTAACGTGAGTATATCACGTAACTTTAGTATATCATGTAACGTTAGTATATCACATAATGTCAGTATATCATATAACGTTAGTATATCATGTAACGTTAGTTTATCATATAAAGT
This sequence comes from Cottoperca gobio, assembly GCF_900634415.1. Lineage (NCBI taxonomy): Eukaryota > Metazoa > Chordata > Actinopteri > Perciformes > Bovichtidae > Cottoperca > Cottoperca gobio. The sequence goes on from NC_041360.1 coordinate 2,435,720, forward strand.
TAGTATATCATGTAATGTTAGTACATCATGTAACGTTAGTATATCACGTAATGTTAGTTTATCACGTAATGTTATTGTATCATTTAACGTTAGTATATCATATAACGTTAGTATATCATGTAACCTTAGTATATCACGTAACGTTAGTATATCCAGCATCATGTAACGTTAGTATATCCAGCATCATGTAACCTTAGTATATCAGCATCATGTAACGTTCGTATATCACTTAACGTTAGTATATCATGTAACGTTAGTATATCACGTAACGTTAGTATATCATGTAACGTTAGTATATCACGTAATGTCAGTATATCATGTAACATTAGTATTTCCAGCATCATGTAACATTAGTATATCAGCATTATGTAACGTTAGAATATCATGTAACGTCAGTATATCACGTAATGTTAGCATATCATGTAACGTTTGCATATCATGTAACGTTAGTATATCATGTAACGTTAGTATATCATGTAATGTTAGTATATCATATAACGTTAGTATATCACGTAACGTTAGTATATCAATTAACGTTAGTATATCATGTAACGTTAGTATATAACGTAACGTTAGTATATCACCTAACTTTAGTATATCACGTAATGTTAGCATATCATGTAACGTTAGCAAATCATGTAACGTTAGTATATCATGTAACGTTAGTATATAACGTAACATTAGTATATCACCTAACTTTAGTATATCACGTAATGTTAGTATATCATATAACGTTAGTATATCACGTAACATTAGTATATAAATTAACGTTAGTATATGACCTAACTTTAGTATATCACGTAATGTTAGCATATCATGTAACGTTAGCATATCATTTAACGTTAGTATATCATGTAACGTTATTATATCACGTAATGTTATTATATCATGTAACGTTAGTATATCATGTAACGTTAGTATATCCAGCATCATGTAACGTTAGTATATCAGCATCATGTAACGCTTGTACACGGACAACACACAAATATAACTCACCATGTAAACGAGTCTGCAGAGTGTCTGGGGCCCATATACACAGTTAAAACTTGTATCTCCCACGTCTTGGAAAATTTAGGTGCCGAACAACCTGAATACATGACCTCCTTGACTGATGTATACACTTGCCCCAAATGGCAAAGCCTGCTAGTGTAGTACAGTAATTATGATGGGACGTCAGGTGATGTTACTGTACAGCGCAACACAACAACACCTGTGAGCGGAGGTCAGGGTGGATGAATTTATAAACAATCACACTTTAACATGGGAGGTTTTGTTTAGTGTTTAGGTTTAACCATGACGACAATCATAAAACCAAGTTAAACCAAGTGTTTATCATTGTAACCATGGCGAGGAATCTCCGCTCACCTTAATGAAGTGCTTTCTAAATTTGTTTTGTGTCTCACCAAACAGACAAACAAAACCAAAATAGGCACACACAAATGATGTCATCCTGCAGATCACAAATCTGAACACATCAGATGACTCCGGAGAGCATGGACAAGCATTGTAATCTGTCATTTAATTTGAAGAACTCGTTGAAAATAACAGTACATGGTTAAAGTGAAAGTTAATTGAAGTCAGGTTCAGTGTGACTGAGCTGATTTAAAATGAAAGCGGCTGAGCTGCTCCCAGGGGCCCGCCTGCTCTGTGTGTGTGTGTGTGTGTGTGTGTGTGTGTGTGTGTGTGTGTGTCGCAGAGGGACCACAGCCAAATTGCCTCCATATGTCTGTCTATTAATTGTGTGTCAGCAGAGGAAAACCCCTGTGTGTTCCTCTGGGAAAAGACACTGATTAACATTTTTACAGCAAAGCAAACGACCCCTGAACACAAAGTGAACATGAAGTGAGGCAGCATGAGGGAGAGTTCGAGGGTGAAACAATCCACCGTCACAAAGTCAGCAGCAGCTTCTACAGGAGCCATGACTCTTTTTATAATTTAATCAAGCAGAAGAGAAGTTCCAAGCCATGACAACGACAGTGTGAGGTGAACTGGAAGGTAAACCCTCTGTAATCCAGGTGATCCATCTCTGTTTTCAGAGTAGCTCTTCTCTTATCCTTTCTTTTAGGGACGTGTTTTAATATCTCTGTTCACTTAAAGCTTCACACACTCTTACACATGGTGTTCAGGTGTTATAGCTGACTGTCTGTGGATTATTTTGTATTTATATATATTTATTTTTATTGGTTGTGCTACTCTGTAATGTCCAATGTATACTCACGGCAACTCCAGTAGTACCCCCTGGGGTACAGGTACCCCTGGTTGGGAATCTGCGCTCTATATGCATCTAAATGAATGAGAAAGATTTACCTTTAGCTCCATTTTCTTGCTGTAATATTACTGTTGCCAACGTTGCCCAGTGTCTGTGTTTATGATGGCACAATCTCTCTCTGTCACTTTATGTTTTCTTTAACTCAGAAGGTGTCCTTCACTTTCTATCTTTCCTCACCACTTTAACACTTAAAAACTACAAACAAATAAAACACAATTTGTTTCAGTGTTGTTGTAAATAGCCGTACAAAAATTATTTATATGATTGCTTCCTAGTCTGCCACCCCTATGCTTTAGGGTTGAGTGTGTTGACTGTTGGTAGAAAACAGCTGTCTCCCATCTTCAAATCACTTGCTCTGTTGACAACCATCCACAGAAAGTACCGCCCAATCACTCCACTGTACCTGTTTACCTGTCAGGCAAGAGAAACACAAGTCATATTTACTTATTTGAACAACAGCTGTTCTATCAATTTTCTTGCAAAGACATTCCCACAGAAACATGCTACAGGTGAAAACGTATAGTTGTACAGGACCAAAGGATTTTTGGAAGCCATTAAATTAATGAACATGTCGCGACACACAACTTCCCAAATACTCCTCATTAATGATGCTGAGAAAGCCACTAACACTTTTCTTCTAGTTTTTAGATAGATATTGTTAGAGATATGACTATTGTTTTTTTGTGTCCATCATTATATTTGACTTTGTGTTTTAAACCAGTTTTCTGTTGTATGGTTACAATGTTTCTTAAATTGCTTGCGTTTGCTTCATTTGCTTCAATTTACATGTGTTTTCTTGAGTAGAAATCACAGCCACCATAGTTTTAAGTTTGAACTGTTTGTAGCAACTCCATTGTGACTGTGGTCAGCAGCAGTGAAGCTGCAGGTTAAATTGATTACACTATAAATGCTTGAGATCATTGAAGCTTTATTAAACACATACACGAAAGATCCAACAGCAAGAGTGTGAGGGACACTCACACTAATAGGGACCTTTAATGCCTGCATGCCACCCACTCCCTTGTTGGCACCACTACATTGGAAACACTTCTTATCAACCCATTTCTGTTTCCCAATTCTAGTGCAGTGACTTGCCGTATTATTTCATGTTTGAAGCTGAAGACATTCATCTCTGGAAATACTGTTAAAATAAGACGATGTCTATATAAACAGGATGAATATTGTTTCTCGAGAAAATTATGTTTTAGGACTCAGTGATGAAGATACGTAAATTTCTTGTTAACATGCTTGCAGTGCGTTTCCCACCCTGACTATATATTATTATTCAGTGTGGGAAACAGCATAAATACATTGATGTTATTCGTATCTGTGGTTGTCATCCTTCTGAAGATGACTGCACGGAGCGTCTGTAGTGAAACCCCTTGGATCTGTCGATTTACAGCAGCCCCACTTTACTGCTTAGTCAGTGTGTGTGTGTGTGTGTGTGTGTGTGTGTGTGTGTGTGTGTGTGTGTGTGTGTGTGTGTGTGTGTGTGTGTCTGTGTCTGTGTGTGTCTGTGTTGGCTGGCTGTATGATTTATTAATGTCCTGTTGAGAGGTTTATAAATCTGCAATATGCTTTCACCCCACAGAGCCATTACCAGACAATAGACAATTGATTCAGTGTAAATCCCTACTTAACCTGCACAGTGTCACAGCACAGACTGTGGTCTGCTGTGGCTGAGAGAAACATGTCAGGCGTGCAACATGTTGATCAGCATTTTAAGCTCCACACAAAAACCTACAGAAGTGCCCGTCTGCAGCTCCACCCTCTTCACTTTCACCAGCGTTGGTCTCCCTCCCTCTGTCAAACGTTTAGATAGTATGCTCTGATAGCGATCATTAAATACACTCATGTGAGATTGGTCAGTCCTGGGAATCTTTGGCCCTAGAATGAAAGCTAAAGCAATAAAGACCAGTAATGTTGTTATGTAAAATATACTGCTAATTCCTTAAATATATATATTTGATATGACGTAAAATATATTATTTCAAAAATTTGAATACAGTAAAAAACATTTTTGATTCAGTCCATATCCATGAAGTAAAATCTACTGTTTCAGATCTGGTGGTGAATTAATACATCATCTGTGTTTTATTACATCTGTGTATGTAATATATATATATTGTGTAAGTATTGAACAGTAGTTTGTCAGCAGTCTGAATGTAGATCATATTGCTTTATCTCAGTTAAAGATGAACATTTATTTATTTATGAAGTTGTAGACCTCAGTATTGCCAGAATTGAACTGATGCATGAGCAATGAGAGGTCACGTGACATCAGTGCGGACATGGCTCAGTCCTTCAAAGAGGGTGGCATCACTTAACATTGTTGTAATAACCAATAAAATGTAATGTATTAAAATGCTTTTCATGTATTTAGAAACCAGATTATAAAATATTAATATGCTCCAATCTAGCATAATCTAGGAAGACAACGATCTTCCATAAAACGATAAGAAAGTACTTCTCTTCATCTCCTCTAATCTGTGATCCTTGCTGTTCTCCCTCTTCCCTTGTCTGATCACTGTGGCTATTCACTTCATCGTATTTAGACTCTTTTCATCATCATTCAGTTTGCCTGCTTTAAATTGCATTTATTTTAAATCATTGAACAGTGAACTATAGCTCAGTAAACACTTTTTTTTAAACTTTCTCTTTGTGTGTGTGTGTGTGTGTGTGTGTGTGTGTGTGTGTGTGTGTGTGTGTGTGTGTGTGTGTGTGTGTGTGTGTGTGTGTGTAGGTCACAGTGGAGTAAACCAGCTTGGAGGTGTGTTTGTGAATGGGAGACCTTTACCTGATTCTACCAGGCAGAAGATAGTGGAGCTGGCACACAGTGGAGCTCGACCTTGTGACATATCCAGAATACTGCAGGTAATCTCATCATGATACTGTAAACAGATTTTCCTAGAAATAACCAAGTAGTTTTGTTTGAAATCACAACTTTAACTTTGTGTTTCAAACTGCGATCGTGGGGATCGAGGGATCGTGGGGACCGTGATCAAACTGCGAGTTGGGAATGACAACGGGCGTTAAATGACACACGAAAAGCTTAAAATGCGTCGACATGACACACAATTGCACATTGGACTTTGACATTGGAGACCAATGCTAGTTTCCCGGTGGCTTTTAAAAGAGTACAACAGAATACAACAATCCTATAACATTGTCGAACCCACAATGGACAGTTTGAAAAAAAACGGTGTCAAAATGGATGCAGCAGAACAAGAGATATTGTCTTTTTTATTCCATGTTTCATATTAAACCTGGCCCACAATGCAACCTGACCATCAACAGTTGGGTGGGGGATTCACATGTGTTCTGCTAGTAGCTGTTGATGTAGCCTGGAGCCTCCAGCCTAAAGATTAGCAGCGGGCTACAGATATCACTTCTTTCTAACTCCACATAGTTGTTTTCAAAGCCTTCAGCCCCAACACCTGTAAACACGTTTGATGTTGGAAATTGGTGGAGTTCCCTTTGAACCATTGCCGTGATTATGCCCTAGATCATGTACCAAACAGAAACTTTTTATATGCCAAATATTGTTTTACACCAGTTGTAAGTAATGTGTGTGATGTGTGCTGTTGTTGTGTCCAGGTGTCTAACGGCTGTGTGAGTAAGATCTTGGGCAGATATTACGAGACAGGTTCGATCCGTCCTCGGGCCATAGGAGGGAGTAAACCCAGGGTGGCCACTCAAGAAGTAGTAGGAAAGATTGCTCATTACAAGAGAGAGTGTCCGTCCATTTTCGCCTGGGAGATCAGAGACCGGCTGCTGGCAGAGGGAGTCTGCACCAACGACAATATACCCAGTGTAAGACGCTTCTGTTCTTCTTCCAAAGTCATGTCACTTAATTGCTAATGTATTTGATTTTGTATACTGAGTCAGCAGGCTTGCAGGTGGGCTTGGTACTGATAGTTTGTGGGAGTGGGCATATGTAGCACAAAAATCAGCTGGAGCGAGCAGATGCAATCTTTAAAAATAATAATAATTTAAAAGCATACAAAAGTGTCATAACTGCTTTACACTAAAATCAAAATGAGAACGATAAAACGATACATCTGTTCTGGGGATTTCTACAATCTTCTACTTTTCCAATCACGATGCCTTTGTTATATCCCTGCACGCAGGTTTAAAGGTCTGTATGTGGAACAGCATAACTTCTATTAACTCAATTCATGAATGGCTACTGAAGAAAGTGAAAATAAGCAGAATGGACCTGTAATCCTTTTCAAATACTGAAGCTTGGTACACAAGTACAGTTGTAATTCATCAATATATCATGTCACGAAGACACTTCCACTACTAAGAAATGTGATTACATCAAACTTTACATGTGCATGAATACCCAAGATTGACACTGTACAAAAAAAAAGAACTTTAGAAATGGTGACAAGAGATATGTGTGGCTTATTGAAACAATACAATAAATGGGGTTATGTATGAAATCACTCCTTATTCTCTCTCTCAAGCTTTATATTCACTTTCCACCTTTTTATTGGAGTGTTTGATCTCTATCAACTAAACAAACCAAATAAAAGCATTACCATGATCTCACAATGCAATGTGTTGCCTTTGCTTCTCATATGACTGTTAATACAGCGTAATACAGTCAGATTATTTATCATCCATTAAGGAAATGTAAGTGTGGTAAATGATGAATAACGTTGACACTGAATTAAACTTTATTGTGTTCACTTGACACTTTACCCTGCTCTGACTCATATACATGCATGCATCTACGTCCACTAGATTAACATGCAGGCTCTGTTGTCATGGTAAATCATAGTATCGGAGCTCGATTGATGAAGGCTTTTAAATTCAGGCTCAACCTACTAAGAATTGATTGAACTAACTCTGATCAGGTGTTCTGGGTCCGAAAACTCGGGGATTAGGATTTTGGACCAGGCTCAGATCAGGCTGGAGAGCAGCAGTTTGTGCCTTGCAGTTTTATGAAGTACTCTAGTTACTCATGTGTGCTGTCAGGAAGTTGCTGTCTTTCTCTTTCGACATTTTTGTTACCATCCAAAATGTTTTCATCCATTACCGTTTTAAATGTGTAAAAAAGAAAACAGTCAATCTATAAACTCACAGTATCAAATCAAATCAAATCAAATTTATTTGTATAGCCCAATATCACAAATTATACATTTGTCTCAGTGTGCTTTACAGACTGTACAGGTCTGTAAGGTACAGTACACCTTCCTGGTTAATAGTGTAAACAATTCAAGGCTGAGACACCAACCTGCCAGGTGTAGCTCATTACAGCTCTGTTGTGTTTCTTCGAAGGGCCATGATGAGGCTGATGATTGAGT
>NC_041360.1:2448303-2535803 GCF_900634415.1 Cottoperca gobio
GAAGGGGCGTCTGCTCTCATTTGTGTCTCTTTCTGCCTGACTGACTGTGACACTGAGCAATGGCTTCATTCTGTTTTGCAGTCTCTGTCTGCTGGGGATAATGAATAATTAGGCTAGCACCACAAATAACATGAGCTCCACAGGGAGGGACTCAAGCTCCCGTCTGCTCAGGGATCACAGGTTGGAGATCTCCACTCTGAAGTGCCCTGTACCTTCACTTATCTTTAGCTCACATGGATTTGAATATAACATATTGTAATGTCTACTCAGATCAAGGCTTTGGTTTTAGTGAAGTAATGCAGCCATTATATTAGTTGTTATTGCTAATATACCTGCTGGACTGTGCAGTTTACAAGCATGGAATAGTTTATCTTAATATTGCACTTATTTCATCTTATTTATTATACAAAGCTATTTATTTTAAAATTCATTAAATCAGTCAAACTTTATGTCTGTTTTTTTTATGCAGGTAACATACAGATTAGAACAAAATGTAAATTGGTAATTCAATAACAAATATCTATGACACATAATCACCTGAACTGACAAAAAAACATTATTCCTGAGAAAGATGTATGAAACCACTCGGGTCATTATTACCCTTAACAATCAGTTTCAGTTCTATGGTTGTTCTTACAGCCAGACTGGATTTTCTCTAACACATTGTCAGTATTGAGATGATCATGTAGTTGGTTGACAATTCAACTCACATACTGTACTTAAGCACAGTTTTGAGGTACACTTTCTTGAGGTTTCTTCACTATAAGAACCTCTTTGGGCCTAACCACATCTTCTTCTTCCTTCCTTCCTTGGTGCAGAGTGTCCGCAGGCAGAGGGAGGGGAAAACACCATATCAGTTAGTTCCAACGCTGAAGACTCAGAGGAGACTCAGATGAGGCTTCAGCTGAAGAGGAAACTGCAGAGAAACAGAACGTCTTTCACACAGGAGCAGATAGAAGCCCTGGAGAAAGGTAACTGGGAGTTGTTCATCAGTACATCATACACCCACATACATGTATATGTATGGTTTGAAAATAACGAGCTATGCACTGCTGTTTCCTATGTAAATGCTGTGTTTTTTTCTGTTTGCGACTGAAGTGTGGATAGCATCCACTTTGGCTCGACTGAGGTTGGTCAAATTCACAATGTTCCCGTCAGACAACTATACAGAGTGTTTACATGATGACATGGTCTTCAAACTCACTAACTGTGTTAGGGATGGTCCATGTTGATGTCTCAATGAAGAGACAGTCAGTCATATCCTGTCTACTGTGTGTTACTGTGCTGCACCGTCACGTGATTCATGTTCTTGATGATTTTCTTGTACTGGAAAACACTCCTGTCTTTCTGGAAATGTCAGATTTCTCCTAAATGTAAACTATCCAGTTGATAAAAATGTTCTGGAATTTGGAGCAGGTCATGTGATCACGTAAACATTTCCTGATTGGTCTGGGCTGACTGAGTTGCTTCTCTGTAGTGGCCCTCAAGAGATCCAGGCGTTAGTCCTCTGCTTATGGTAAAATGTATACTAACCCATCATTTGTTACTATTAGATCCTTTTAAACAAGTAATCATGCCAGGGAAGGCATATATAATATACGGTACATACTTATATGTGAACTTGTGCAATTCATTACAGCAGATGTTGGAAAGCATTTCTTCACTATTATTACATTACTTTAAATTGACTGTCCTTATGTCCATCAATTAGAAACGCCATGTTATCATGTAATGACACAATGTGTTTTTCTTCCAGAGTTTGAAAGGACTCACTATCCAGATGTGTTTGCCCGAGAACGCCTTGCCAACAAAATAGACCTTCCAGAGGCGAGAATACAAGTAGGCTCCTTTATATATAATTTGTTTAGGCTTACAAAGGTAGACTCAAACACATGCGAAGCCATCCTTTAATCTCTTTTCTTTACTGGCATGTGCAGGTTTGGTTTTCTAACAGACGAGCGAAGTGGAGAAGAGAGGAGAAACTGAGAAATCAACGTCGCCAGTTGTCCAACTCCTCCAACCATATTCCCATCAGCAGCAGCTTCAACACCAGTGTTTACCAGCCTTTACCACAACCTACGACACCAGGTAGTAGTGACGATATTCTACAAGTACATATACTACACATTTTACTGGCAAGTAAGATCAGAGCATAATAACTAATGGATACTGCTGTAAACACTTAAACTATACTATTATATATTATATTACTACTAAATACTTTTTTAAAGTATTGGGGTTGCACTAAATTAATTCAGCAGATGATTTGGTGTAAAGTAATTTCCCCCATGTACAATTTAGGGGCTTTAGTGTTTTGATCAACTACACTTGGACTCATGTTCAGGAGGAGGCGGGGCTCGAACCAATAACCCTACAATTACTGGGTTACCTGATCTACTACTGCAGCCCAGGTGGTGGAGTTTAGACTGTCACAACATGATATTTAATTATGACTTACAAAACAAGGACCAACTATCTCCCCAGAATCCACCAATGTTATAGAGATATTGTACTAGCTTGAATGTAATGCCTGGGATACTGATTCTGATCTGTGTGTCTCTAGTGTCCTTCTCTTCAGGGTCCATGTTGGGAAGGTCAGATTCAGTTCTGTCCAACAGCTACAGCCTACCAGCCATGCCCAGCTTCAGTATGGCTGCCAGCCTGCCTATGCAAGTAAGACTATTCAACAAGACGGCACAATACACAACTAATCAATCACTGGAAGAAGTTAGAGATAGCATCTTCATGTGTGTCAGTATCTGGCATCAGCACGAGCTGGCTGGTATACATGTGAGAAGTTATACAAATGATATTACTTTTGTAATGTTGCACAGGGATTACCTCATAATTGTTATGATGTGACGATAAGACGATTGCAGCCAACAGAGTTGTGAGATCCTCGTTACACACTATTTGTCATATATCAGACCAGCTTTGTAACTCAGTGATGTTGTGTGTCTCTCAGACTCCCTGGATTGTATTATCTTGTCACCTGTACCGGTAGCCACCGGACCATACCAGAGCCCCCATTGCATGTTTTTAATGCTGGGCTATTTTTGGTCGGAGCACACACTTTATGGAGCCAGACAATCTGTAATCATGTGTTTAAAGAAATTAGTTTGATTGTTACGAGACTTTAACAACACTGTTAATCTTGCATGACACCAACCCAATGGCGAATGGTTGTTTTAATGGGTAATATTTATTTGTGTTTCCAGGTTTCCAGCCAGACCTCTTATTCCTGCATGCTGCCCACCAGCCCCACTATAAATGGAAGAAGTTATGAGACATATACTCCTCCACACATGCAGCCACACATCAACAGCCAGTCAATGACGTCCTCTGCAACGTCAACAGGTAGGAAGTTACTAACTGTTGATGATCTACTGTACATGCCCTCCCCTCCTCTGGAAATAATAACTTAACTGTTCAAATAGTTCAGTGTGTAGCAGGTAGAATAATCAAATTGTTAAAACATATCCTATGTAAAGCTGATTTAGGCAACATTTGGAAGAAACATTGAGAACATTAAAGGTTAATCAGTTAACCTCCTAAAACTCTAAACAGCTAATACTGAACTGTCACTTTGAGTGATTCAGTTTTTTAATACAGCAGCTTGATAATTATATACAAATTAACAACAAAAAAAGCAGCACAACAATGAAGTTTCCAGTAAAATATATCATGTTGTGCACCATTCCATCAAGTGGAAATATTGTACATTTTACATCTTTTTTTACACACTACACAAATTGTGTTTGACATGTTGTGTTTTTTTTGGGAAACTTTGGAATTTCCACTCGTATTTAAAGGCCCTGTAACACGGCAATAGGTTGATATAAATTAAGGGTAAGTTGTGATCGTTTGAAAGACGCAGACGATACGCCGAACACACCAGACATACGGCCCTGTCACACAGTTCCGTATGGTAGAAACATGTCACCGTATATATAAAGTAGCTCAAAATTTGTCAGAGTCCAAATACGTCCGACTTTTCCACAGCGGTGTTGTAGCTGACGTATACATAACGAATACATAACAAATTACTATACGTATGTCAAACATATTGATAGCATATCACTTACTTATACAAAACGTATCAGAGCGTCTGGACAACGGAGCTGGAAAAGTGCCATTTGGTTCACGTCATGCTGATGCGTTTAATACGTTTAATAAGTTACTCCGTCGTCAGGCATCATCTTAACATAGGGTAGGAATAGGTTATCCACTCGTTATCAATAAGTTGGCCGTAGGGTTCACCGTCAGCCGACGTAGCCTATATCTAACGTACCTCTAACATAGTCACGTAGGTATTCACGTACTGTATTTACGTAGGTAAGTATTCACGTACGTATTCACGTATGTAAGTATTCACGTAGGTATTCCGTATTCACGTATGTCTAACGTAACGTAACTTATGTGTACCGTCTGCATATCTTATGAAGCACACGTCGGGTACGTCCGGTAATTTTTAACATGCTCAAAACATCAGCGTTCAACAACGCACCGCAGCAGTAACACAGTGAGCTCTTAACTTATACCTTACCTTATATCAACGTACACCAGCGTGTTGCCGATATTTTGTATACGCCATATTTTTGTATACGTTATGCATTTGTTGGCTATTTGTCTGATACATATTGTATAAGTAAGTGATACTCTATCAATAAGTTAGACATGTGTATCTGTATATGTTCACTTTTCTGATCCGATCTGAAGAAAAGTTGGACGTATTTGGACAAATTTTCATATACGCCGGCATACGTTTCTGGACTAAAACTGTTAAAGCTATGGTTAACAAACAGATTGTTCATTATTGATTGTTGGTTTGATTGTAATCCATCTTACATCCTCACGTACCTTTAGTTCACATGTCATGTACGTCTCTAATGACTTATTTGCTCTCCTATCACCAGGTTTAATTTCCCCTGGTGTCTCAGTTCCAGTTCAAGTTCCAGGAAATGAAGTGGACATGTCACAGTACTGGCCACGCCTGCAGTGATATAACTTCCCTTGTGAGTGTGACCACCAGCAGTGACGGCTGCAACAGGACTCTATGGGACATCAGAGCATGCCCTATCCCTACTTTACAGCTTGAATGTGAATGCACCTGTCATTGATGGAAACAGACTGCACTGCAGCAAATACATTAAGGAATTACTCTTAAAACGTTCAAACCAAATTCTGGAGACAAGCAGGACAGAAGTTTGAGTAATCTTCCAACTGAAGGATTGTAATATCACTACAAACTAGTACAAGTTCAGCTACAAGTGGATCAAAGGTCTTATGGAGTTCTGTCTCCACATCATCTCCTCCTGCCATTCAAGCCCAGAATGAAAAGCTCTGGCCTGAGCTGTGCTCTGGAAGCTCAGGAAGATGGCCCATCCTGGTAATCCTTGGTAACACTAAACTCCACATAGGAATAAACTGCAGTGTCTATTTGGACATTCTGTGGGAAGACATATTACCTCCACTTTCAGTTCCTAATCTATATCACGTTGGTGTATTTGTAGCAAAAAAGATATTGACTGAAACATAAAGGGAAGAACTTAATGAAACTTGAAATGTCTGCTGTGAATTAGTTTCATCGGCAGATTCCAAAAGCTCCGGCCTGGAATGTGTATAGAATTTCAGAATGTGGATTCTGGTGATATATGTTTGGTATTGTAAAAACCTTGACCTGGGTGTGATTTGCTAACTAGCATGGACTGAAAAACAATGTCTGTTCAGGGGGTAAAAACTCTGTCTGTTTTAATTCCAAAGCTCCTTTGTCCAGAAGTTCATCATTAAACAAACTATTGAAAGACTGGAAGCAAAACAAACACTTTGCTAGCTTTTAAAACAGTGAACATTAGAGTGTGTCTGGGATGTAAATATGTATCTAATTTTTAAGTGTAAAGTATTTGTCTTCTCCAGTGATCTGGTAGGGTTTCCATAATAAAGTTATTTCAATTATATTCCTTGTTACATTCTGGGTATATTTGTTGTTCTTATATTTGTTGAACCATCTGCGTTGAATCTGTAACAAGAAGCATTGAAGCTGATCTGGAGGATTGTGGTGGAACACCTTACATAAAGATATTCAGTCATCAACAATCAATCAGTGTCTAATGCAAGCCAGCCAGAACCCACCAGATAGCGGATTTGCTCGCTACCTAGCTTGCTAGGTGTAGGTAGGCATTAAACATGTACGTTTAATGTGGTTACAGCGGAACGTGGATACGGAATATGGATGATTCTCAGCAGGACAGGCATTCTGCCTGGATTACCTGCACTCATTAACCCTGTACGTCATAACCTCTTTTCCAACTTGTTTGCAGCATATTTGTTTTATCAAATGTTATAATATGATCTGGCAATTTACATTTCTGTTACATTACAGTTCTAGCCATTATCTTCATTGTACAAATGAACTGTTAACTCATGTGTAGCTGTGTGTTCACTCTGCTGTCACCATCCAGACAACAGAAGCTTCCTGGAGAAGCTGCTTCTTCCATTGTTAAGCTGTTGTTGTCATACTGCTCTGTGATGGGCTCAATTGTTTCAGAGCAATGAGACCAGTGATATGTTTGAAGAAAATCGATTCTATAACAAATTTGTTGTCAGAACTCATCCGCACCCAAATCATTTTTAACATTTTGCAAAGTGAGTAAAATACAATGTGAGCACCAGTAGCAGGCTGAGGTGGACATGTCATCTGAAGCCTGTCAAATACCAAACTCACCATGCAGGTGTAGAGAAGTAGTCAAGGTGTGGTGGCTGGAAAGTGTCGAGGAGCGCATGTCATGAAATCAGCCATCAGAATTATATTGAAATTCAAAAATGCAAATGAAGCCTTTTATGAGTGTTTTAAAATTAGAATACTATGAGAACACATCTGATAACAAACATCTTGATAAACAATGTTTTAATCCATTTCAATTATTCTAATCACAATATCTAACAACAAGCAAGATGGTCCAGACAATAAACTGGCACATAAGTAAAAGTACAAAAGTATGAGCATCAAAATATACTTAAAGTACCAAAAGTAAATTGACTCATTATGCAGAACAATACATAAATTATACTATTGCATTATAATTATTGATGCATTAATGTTAATCTGAATCTGCAATTGGTAAATAAATCTGTCACATAATTAAGTCACATAAAGTATTTAAGATGTAGTGGAGTACAGTAGCCGAAAATAGAAATACTTGAATAAAGTACCTCAAATTTGTACTTAAGAAAAGTACTTGAGTAAATTTTCTTAGTTACATTCCACCCCTGGTAACTGAGAAACGACATGAAGTTAGTTAATGCTAGCAGTCAGCAAAGTTATTTACGTATTGAAGGCAGTGCTGTTACAGGCACTTTAGCCGCTGCGGCAGGTCAAACGTGACTTAAATCAAACTTTTGCATGTTATGGTCAATCATTATTGTGTAATTCACTTTAGTCTGAGCGATTAATATGCATTTCATGCCTGCCATTTACCTTAACACCTTACTACAACTCCGGTGCAGAAATATTGTACCTGAACATAATCCTGCCAGCGATTACATTTGCCGTTATTGGGAAATCAGTTTTGTAAAATATCAATTGTCTGGAGACTTGTGGAGGAACAACATCTTACTAACTTAATTTATGCTGGCTTTTCCTTGATTGTCATCAATGTGTATTTACAACCAACTTTCAAGTGTCCATCATGTCAAAAATGTGAAGGTAGGTTTGGTCTTTATGAGGTTGGGGATGGAAACTGTCAATACAGTGACGAATGGCATTCAGAATACTGAAATAAAGACACACACACACAGTTACTACCTTCAAAGGTACACGCAAAATTCATACACTGCAAATTCAAAAGTGAGGCACTGTTGAATAGAAAAAAAACTATTCATTGTCTCTCTCCCTCTGTTTCATTCATTCATTCAGCCTGTCATTTCTTTCTGTCTTCTATCGGCCAGAGGGTGGCTGCAAAATGAGAATGGGGTCAACCTCTCCTCATTTACCTAACAAAAGACTGGAAAAAAGAGAAAGAAAGAGGAGCTGACGGCTGTCACAGAGAGAAAGAGAGAGGGGATCCAAGACAGATGACCTGCAGCTTCACTCTGAAAAGTTTCATTCCATTACATCTCACACAATCCACATCATGTCAGCACCTATCAATTACTGTCTGCATCAAACAGCACAATAGGAACTCTAATCATCAAAGAGCATTTGGAGAGTGATCAATGATGGCTTCCTACCTTCACCACTGAAGCAAGAGGGATGACAAGATCATTAGGTTATTCTGGTCATAACGGGACTGTGTTATGACTGTGTTTGTGTGTGTGTGTGTGTGTGTGTGTGTGTGTGTGTGTGTGTGTGTGTGTGTGTGTGTGTGTGTGAGAGAGGGAGTGTGTGTGTGTGTGTGTGTGTGTGTGTGTGTGTGTGTGTGTAAGGTGATGCACTACACCCTGCAGAGAAAAGGGTTTCTAAGGCTTTTTAACACAACATTCAGCTCCTACCACACCTCTTCTCTTTCAGCTCACTTTGGAGTTTAATTCATTTAATTAAACCAGCCACACCTACAGAGAGTAGGATTTGAACAGAATTTAGAATTTAGCGTATTAAAAGCGTAGCGTAATATTTCTTATTTACAGTGAAACCGAGTAAATGGATATTATTTGGGAAGATAACCCTAACCCAAGATCAAATAAGGGGCCCTCCATATAACGCTCTACCCTTCAGGTAGCTCTCAGTCTCACAAAGGTTGGGTCCCCTGTTATAGAGCAAAGTCTGTGTAGGGAGGAGGTTGGGTGGATGTTTGGGTCAATGACAATGTAACAATGCGTTGATCATCAATTATATTGGCAAATGTAGCTTTTTTTCCTTGTAATTGGCTTTTAGAAATGGACTTTAACATTTCAGGTTTCCAGCCATGGTGTAGAGATCAGCTGACACCTCTCTGTTCTCCACCATGAACATGATACAGCTAACATCAGTGCTAACAAAATGCAGGCTCTTCTAACCCCTGAACGAACACAACTAAGTGCACTTAACAAGCATCTCTTCTTATTAGTTACTGTAACCTAATTCAAGTTGAGACTACACAATATCAACCCGATTATAGCCCGACCAGGCAGACGTAGGGCATTGGGTCGTGATAGTCAATCCTTGTATCCTGTATAGTGTGTCATAGTGGCATCAACCGACACCGCATCTGAGATACCTCAGGACGTCCCGACAGAAAGAAGAGCATGTTAGAATTGTTTTGCCATCCACAATGTGTTCCGTCACGTCCGTGAGGTTGACCGATAGGGTCATAGAGCATAGAATCAGTATCACAATGATTTAGGCCACGTTAGCATATTGTCTTTTACAATCTGCTTTCTGAAATACCCTACGATGGCTAGCTAGCAACATTTAGGTTTTAATTCAGACTAAAGACTTTCCTCATTTTTACCCAAGTTCTTTTTGAAGAATTGACAACTCATAGTGTCCTCTTTGTGCGACCCAATAAGGAAATAGTTTGTTCTTTCCTCCTTTAGGCTTTTCCCAACACAAGACAGCAAGTATCATACAAACCTCTTTGTACGCCATTGTCTGATTACATTCTTGTTCCCGGAAGTCAAATGTCGGGGGGGGGGGGGGGGTCACAGTCACCAACAACCACACTGACTGATGCATTGTTTATGAACGACGTAGTTTCAGAACCATGGACAGCGCTGTTTGTTGCGTAGAGCATCGCTGGTTCATAGTTTCTACATATATTTATTGTTCTGACAGCGCTACACTGTGATGGGAGTGGTCTAATAAATGTAGCCTATTCTTTGATTTTGAGAGAGTAGCCTCTTGCTGTTGTTGTTATTTAGCCTTTCTCAGGCTATTGCATGGCTAAATTAATTAATTGTATTCAAGTCACTTCATCCTGGTACTTGGACTGGGTGTCGGACTAAAATGTACTACTCAATACCATGCTAAAACATAGTTTTATGATACTATAACACAGGATTCTAAAACACATTTTAACCTCTGTTGCTATGATTATAACGTAAGAGTAGAATTATAACTTTTACATTACAGGTGTTTTGTGAGTCAGTAGCCCTACGCTTCAAACTGACACTATGTGGCTGTACTCATGGCGGGAGTAAAGGAGGAAGTCAGAGGATTTAGTATAGAGAGCTGTGAAGTTGCATAGGGAGGAGGATGGAGTAGATGGATGGGTAAACACAGGACACTGCTGTTTGAGTCAGCATACTTAAAAGACAGTGTATGCATGTAACCAGCAAAGAATTGACCCTTGCAAAAAGGTTAGAGGGATGGGCTTTATATAGCGTTGCAGTTTGAAGCGTAGAGCCACTGCTGTATTTGAGTTGTTGGCCTTTACAATGCCAGACGAGGCAGAGATGTGGAAGGGTTGATTCAGCGTCTGGGACCAGGGTAACTGGATGCTTTATTCACAGTTTGTGTTATGCCGGATCAGACTACATGACATTATTTGTGTAAACAAGGGCATGTGAGCTGAGTGGAGGGGTGGTGATTTCCGCTCCTCACTCACGGAGGTGTTCCTTCCCTCCGCTCCCCCTCTGACAGCCGCCTCAGGCTTCACTGAGATCACTCACCGCTCACTCAAAAAAAAAGAAAAAAGCTGCGTTGTAGTTTTTAAGGAATTTGTTTGTTTTTCTCATTCAAAGCCATTATTGAGGTTTTTGAATCAAGCTTTAAATGTCTATCATCATATTGTATCACCCAAAGAGAAATTAGAAATCCTCAAACAAAATCTTCAATTTGAATCAAATTATTATTATTATTTTTATTAAAGTAACTGTGTGGAACTGGTTATGTCTATACATCTACTGTATATATATATATATATATATATATATATATATATATACATCTACTGTATATATATATATATATATATATATATATATATATATATGTATACATACAGTAGTTCAGACAGTCAATCAGACAGACAGACAGACAGACAGACAGACAGGCAAACAGGCAGACAGACAGCAGCTCGCTGTCACAGTCCTCTCCCACAGCTGCTGATATCTTCATACAAATAATTTACATTCTAATTAAAAATCATCATTATGTTGATCATTTACATCCTAATGAAATACATTTGCATGGTAATCACAGCAGGATGATATTGTGACAGGGAAGCATTCTGCCTTTTCACAGATAAATAAAGAGACAGGCGAACAGACAGAGAGATAAAGGCACACTGAAATGAAACCGCACAGAGCAGATGGGAATCAGCTCATTGTCTCCATCACTTTGACATCTTCATTTCAATCAGGGGGAGCTTTTTTTTTCCACAGAGACCACTGTACATACAGACCTTAATAAATAAACTCTTATTGTGATGAGAGCTGCTGTCCTGCAGCCTCTGATAACAACTAAATAAAAGACCTGGTGGTTGTGATTACAATGGAAGCTTGTCAACTGTCTATAGACACTTTTTTCATCAATGAAGGAATCCTATCAAAACAATTATTCACCCATTCAATCTCCCTCCACTGAGCTTCACTGTGAAATAAATACAATCCTTTCACTTATCTGGTTCTAAGCAGTATTCTCTCAGCTACACAAAAACATTTGCTGAGAACATATAATTGATTTTTGCTCACACATATGGCTCATATAAAATATATATTATGCACATGTAACACATGTGGAATCTCATATTTTCAGATCATTTTTAGGTCATATGTGGACATCAATCAGCAGGATTTTTATTCAGATATCTGGTGATATAAATGTCATCTCAAACAAAAATAATAATTTTCCTGTCACTGATCTTCATGGAATGCCCCACACACATACCAGAGAGGGGGCCGAGCTGTCAGGGCCCCACCCAGGGCCAGAAGGACTGCTCGTGCTGTTTCCTGGCCCAGACATGACCTTCTAGCATGTCTCTCCGACTGCAGATACGAATGTATATGGTTTGTATTCAGGCTTATTTCAGCAGGTCATTTTTACATCATACATGTATACATGTGAGCTGTAAACACAGTGAAAAACCTACAATACAAAATAAAAAAACAAAGAAAAGTTGTGATAAAATGAAATAAATGGAGGTCGTGTTTACCAACAGTAAGACTACATCCAAACATCCGACTACAAACTGTCACACAACTCGTGCAGTATAATCCAAGTCTCATTTATCCAGTCGTATGCTCTCTACTTCACAAACACACTACTTTACAAAACGTTACTATTTAAAACACTTCGGACCCACCGGCCCAAGCATTAGACTTTTTACACAGAAGTTTTTTAAATATTAAAATGTTAGTGAAAATGCATGTGTTTGGGAATATTTAGCATACGGCTGGATAAATGAGACTTGGGTTATTCTGCATGAGAAAACTGATGTTTTGATATGGTTTTGCTATTGTTTATTCTTTGTTCACAGCAGCATAAACATTGCCTGAAGTACAATTTACACCTACATTCTGTATATTCAACCCTGTCTCCTAGAACATAATAATATAATAAGATAATGTGCTTTAATATTAATAGTAATATTATCCCTCATGTCCACTGTTTCTGGCTGGTTGCTCCACAGCTCAATCATCAACATTCATGAACAGTATTCGAGAAGGGGAGCATCCTCCAGCTTGTTAGAAAGCAAAACAGTTGACAGTGTTGACAGTGTGACACAAAAGCCAAACTCTACTAGCTCTATATGGAGCTTTCAGCTGTATGCATTGGAAATGTGTTGACAAACTACTGTTCCTAATGTCAACATTTCACTTTCAGCGTGTTCTGTTGCTGCGGAATTTTTCAAATGCCAGACTGATTGAAATGTTAGACTGCCTAATGGAGTGATAACCAAAAGGCCATTCAGTGAGAACATCAGGCAGAGTTTTGGTGTGTCACACTAACTCCTGAGCGGAGCCTTGTAAAGGTCTTTGCTCTCAGTATTAGAGGCTTTTCTTCAGGACAAAAGAAGGGTTAGGCTGCTCTGCACATCAAATGTGGAGGTCAAACTGATCCACGTATTAAATAGAGAGGCTGGCCCGGGCCACACATCACACAGCGAGGCTGAACTGGGCCACACACTGGACACATTTAATCTGAGCCTGGCTCTCCTATTGGGACAGAGAGCTCAGACAGACAACACACAGCCGAGCAGACTTACATCACCTCTGGCAGCTCGAGTGCTCCTTCTCTTCATGGCTTTTCTCCTTTTCTTACCTTCTACTGTGGACAATCTCCTTACACCACAATAGCATGAAGGATCCCTTTAGACCATAATACCTTGCTTCTGCAGCATGGACAATCCCGTCCAGCTACAAAGCACAACATTCTCTGCTGCTCAGCTTCAATTAGCTGTGCTCTGATACATCTCAATACAGCTTCAATACGGCTTCAGTAAAATTTAAATATGGCTCAAAACATCTCAATTCAACCTCAGTGCTTCTCAATGCAGCTTCAATACTCCACCCCTGCATCTTAATACGGCTCAGTACATCTCAATACAGCTGCAGCACATCTAAATACGTCCTCAGAGCTATGGTCTATGAGACCATTCAGCAGCTCAGATTCTCTACCTGAAGCCCTCAGCGTGCTGGGCCCACTTTGTTGCTGCTGTGGAAGAATGAGTGACAGAATGGAGAGAATTCCAGTCGGGATGCTCAGTCAAGAGTTCAGCTTGACTCATAACGACGGGAGCTTAACGCTGACTTAACAAACTGAATGGTTGTCAGCGCTGCTAACTGAAGTATGTTGGCTGGCTCTGGACGTCCTAAGAATGGCTAACGCCGCCTTGGATCAACATTTACCCCAAATAATGTGTGCCTGTGTTTACTGTCCTCTCCTGAGCTCTGAATAGAAGAATAAACACTTTGACTAAGCTTGTAACTATCAGGTGGAACTCATTTAAGGGAAAAGTGTTTGCTTATAACCTTCTTTGCATTTGATAACGTACGCCATGTCTACATGCCACACTTGTCAAGGGTCTTGTTCCAAAAGTTCCAAAAGCAGGCAGATGAAATGGTTATTAATACATCCATAACCACAAACACATATAATTACAAGTCAACACTTCCGGGGATAAATAAAGAACATAAAGAGGTAAATAATCAAGAGGTGACTTATTCACTTTGTCACATTAATTCTCACCAGGATAGACACACAGATCTGCATCCCATCAACACACACACACACACACGCACACACGCACACACACACACACACACACACACACACACACACACACACACACACACACACACACACACACACAGTCAGATGTGTCACAATTACACTTAAGGCTTCATTACTGTGATAGAAATGTCATTAACAAAATGGAGGGGATTTATTGAGCAGGAGAGGAGGTGCAATGAAGATTACAAATCCCCAAATCCTTGGGAATATTTGGAACTACATGTTACACACGCAGGAAGGGAAAAAGACAGGCAGAGAAAGATTAGCAAAATACTTTCTGGTGCTCCCCAGGGAACGTCTGGTTGGGGTACTTTCAGCAGGGATGGATTGAAAAGTGGGCTCAGGTCAACAAGCATAGTAGAAGTCCATTTTGTTTTTGATTGACTAGATATTTTATATAATGCAATATACTGATCCCATGCATTTAGCTTTATATGAAGTAAGCAATGTATCACCATAGCTACTTATTTTGTATCAGTTTGATCCTGTTGAAAGGACAGGTGATAGTAAACTGTTACATTAAAAGGTTGTTAAGTCAGGAGAGTGATGGACTTGGAGAGATGAAATGTCGGCTATGAATTACTGTACTTGTATATGTAACTGTGCTGTGCAGCAGCAGTGTTAGGCACAGCGCAGTTAGGAGGTTTAACTACAGCAACAGCATCCCAGGATCACTTCACATCTACATTTTGACAATTTATTATTTAGCCATGAACATTGGTTAATGTTAACTCAGTGCTTCTAATTCCCTACACTTAAACATACCATGACAGCATGAGAGGAAAGCTGTATAATAACTGAGAGGTGGACTGCAGGAAAGAGGAACAAATAGAATGACAGTCGTCTTCCTGCTTGAATTTCTGCTATGCTTGTGTGGTATAGATAGTGTGCAAACACGTGACAAAACTGTGTGACGTATGCGTTCGACGCCATTTTGGATGAAAAACAAATCAACAATGGCGTCTAAAGCGAACAACTACAACAATACAACTCCGACTTCTTCAAAGTATTCTGACTCTCCGGAGTCCTCTGCAAAGGTAAGATTCAGAGGAAAAAGTCCAAATTTGCAGCCGTGACCCGTACACGCTAAAGCCGTCGGATTATATTGAGGATTTAGATTCATTACCGCTGATTGAATATCCGGATATTGTGAACTACCTTGTGCTACAAACGTCGTGGGCAACCAACGCACAAATGAAGGCATACAAGAGCTTAGATGCTTATAATGTCTTTGTTTCTGGCTGGGTTGGTAGTCTTCTTACCAAACCACTGAAAGATGACAGGGTGCTTGTCCATGCCCGTGTAATTCACTCTCAAAGAGCTCGAGATACACCGCTCAAGCCGTGGTTTGTGAGTGAGAAGAGCGGCGATGTTATCCTCGCACACTGTGATTGTATGGCTGGATTAAGCGAAGCATGTTCTCACATTGGTGCTTTGGTTTTCGCAAGTGAAGTAGTCTCAAGAATAAGCCAAACAAAAACATGCACAGAAGAAAAGAGCAAATGGCTGCCATCACATGTAAAGAAAGTGCCTTATTTACCAGTCAGCGATATGGAGAAGTAAGGTCTTACAGTGTTCGGGTATATCATAAGCACAAATGTTTAACGTAAACATTGAAAACATAGCTTTAGCATGAGCTCTTACCAGATATAAAGTGGACGCCACACACACGGGTGAATTGTGCTTTTTCTTCTGTTAAATCCTCACGAGTTATGTTGCTAAACCAGCTTAGGGCGTTCGGTAGACAGCAATTCATCGCTCTTTTGTGGATCGTTGTTTTTGATGACTTTAGGAAATCTAAAGAATTGTTTTTCTGGGTCACGAGTAGCGCTATGACCACAATTATACACTGCGCACACGATTGGCATTTTCTTTCAATCTTAGACGTTTAAATACAAAGAAAATTACGAAGCGTTGCAGCAACTCACACGTGAACGGGCGCCGTCTTGGTTGTGTATATCATCCAACATGGTTGACTTACGGGTTGGGAAATAAGCGTGACGTCACATGTACACGATCTATAGTGAATTTAAACAAAACATCGTCTTTAGGTTTGGTAAAAAACGTTTGTTACGTAATTTAACTTACGTATGTAAACTTATGTAACTTAAAATAACGCAACTCATTTCAGACAGGACACAAACAGTAGTCTTTGAAGTATTCAAGTATCATTTTTATTTTTTATTATAGATTCCTGTGTCAATGGCATGAATACTGTGTAACTTCACTGTCACTTTTTCTTCCATGTGTCTATGTTTCTATCTCTATTTCTATAGCCTATTTTTATTATAGTCAACAAATCTCATGTGCAGTTCCAAACCATCACTGAATGTATTCCCTAACAAGTACTGTGTGTGTATCACAGCCTGATATATCTTCTTCCTCTGAGCCATAGAGCTACATTGTTGTTAAAAACTCATCAATGAGCCTCATTGTTGCACTGAGTGACATGTTGCTTCATTACCATGAACACACACACACTGTACTTTATTCTCACTCAATCCCACACACACACCGTCCTGTTGCCACAGATGTGGATTATTCTGACACTTAAAATAGTCCCCAATAAATGCACTATTTCCTTTGTTTGATAAAAACTATAGTGACCAGCTGTTTAAGAAAACTACTGAGCTTTTTAAAAAGTAACCTTAAAATATTTATGAGGTCTTTTTAAAGTGTTTTACCTTCAGTATAATAATGGGCTTGGATCTGACAGAGTGTGGAGTCAGAAAGTATTGAGACTGACTAACACGATAGTTTTGGCTCCGCAAGTGGAATTTCTTGATAATAGGAACAATATAGAAAAAGGCCGACCTTTAATTTGAATGGTGTTCTAATTTATTTATTTGCCTTTTATAGAGCACTTTGAATTTCTTCTGTTTTTGAAAAACCAGTTGGCCACCATCACAGATTTATAACAAATGAAATGCAAATAAAATAAAAGTACCAAACAAAAATGAGAAAACACACGTTTTACTATTGTTTGGATTCAGAAAGGTTATGCCTCCAACTACATACAAGAAGCATTGGCATTATAACTTTTTTTTAATATGTATTGATGTCAAATGAGCAGAGAGAGTTGAAGTATCAATTACTGTGCTCATTTTGAGTTGAAGCTGAAGCGGAGCTTTAATAAAAGGCTTTACTGATGTGAGAGCCATGTGAAGAGAGTGCAGTCCCCCATTAGGTACTTGTAGTCACAGGCTCTATTGGCAGCATAAGGGGCTTTGGCTGCTCTCTGGATGTATGGAAGCCAAACAATAAACAACTGTAGAGAGCATGGAGAGTCCAATACAACTGTTGTGCTGACTGTGGCTAACCTTAACTGGCTAAAATGAGGGAGGGATGTCCTGTAAGAGGCTTTCACTCAATACAAGACCTCAGTACAATAGACAGCTAGACAGAGAGGTGATGAAGACGTCCAGCCCACCCTGGATACTTAAAAGACTGACCTTCAACAAAAGGCTGCAGCAAGTGTCTCAATAAAGCCTTCTAACACAGGACCAGTATAACCTGAAGACCTCTCATGGTTGGGGATAATTACTGAGCATGTCTCTGGTCTCAATGCCCTGGGAATGTGACAAGTCTGTCACATTACCACAAACTGATTCTAAAGTGGAGAATTAACTATAAACACTGCAGTGGAAAATATTAAAAGGTAAAAGTCACCCAAATTACAAAAAAATCACAGGAGGAGTAAAAACTCTGATCTGCTGGTGGCACTGGAGGAGAATTGAGAAAATCGCCAGAGTTCATATTTTGGGAAACATGGATATCTGTATCAAATTTTCTGGCAATCAATAAATGATGATATTCAGATAGGTTGTTCTCTTGTTTTACACAGTAGCTGATCAAATCACTTAAGTTTTCAGATCTTTTGAAAATTGATTCTCCGGGGCAAAACACTTATTAATGGTAATCTTTTTCTCACCTATTGGCAAACACACACACACACACACACACACACACACACACACACACACACACACACACGCACGCAAGCACGCACGCACGCACGCACACGCACACACACACACACACGCACACGCACACGCACACGCACACACACACACACACACACAGAATCAGTCTCCCAGACAGTCCTTATCATCATTTAGCTGGTGAGTACAGTTGTTTTCCTACGGGCCCCTGGGGACCAAACTGACACTAAAAGAGAACCCAAGACACTCCACCATGTTTAAGCCTGCCAAACACACACACACACACACACACACACACACACACACACACACACACACACACACACACACACACACACACATACACACATACATACCCACAGAGTTGTTTTCCAATATGTGTGTGTGTGTGTGTGTGTGTGTGTGTGTGTGTGTGTGTGTGTGTGCATTTCCATCAGGGAGTAGAAATGGTTCTTGTCAGACCCCCACTGTGGCGTTTCTATAGCAACAGGCATGTCATAACAGTTCCCTCCAATGTCGTCACCAAGCTACTCTTTCACACACACACACACACACACACACACACACACACACACACACACACACACACACACACACACACACACACACACACACACACACACACACACACACTTGATCATCATTATCATTAACTTGTCAATGATAAAGACTCGACTATATCTCATTGAAGAGAAGGAATCAAATAATAAAAAGATATTCTGCTGAGTTTTATCACGAGGACAGCACTGAAGTGATCATTCAGAATGCTAATATTCATTTATCTTCAGTGTATACATACAGACATTAAGAATTTCACCTGCTACTTGGTTTCCCCTTGATTGATCCTAAAATAAAGATAACAGTGTGAAAAAACAGTGATTAATTTGTTTTTGTGGTCCTTGTTGCTGCTTTACCGATCGCAGCATACTGAACATCCAATTTGATGCAACTGACCAATTTTCAAGCATTTTAAGCATTAATCGGATATGGCACATGCACACCATAGCAACAAGAACAACAATAGAAAATGAAAAGAAGAAACACAGAGTACAGGTGGAGTCTCAGTTACAACAACACAACTCCAGAGGCACAAGGCAATAGTTAAAAACCATTACAGACTCCAAAGGCAGACCCCGCACTATGGTGAGTGTGGACGCTTGTCTGGCAAAAGATCTGAACTGATTCCATGTACACTTCGATGTTAACATTGCTAGCATTAGCATTAGCTGGTCAGCTGATGTGGTGAATGCTCACTCACCTTCTCAGTCCATGATGTGAGGAGAGATCTGAAGCAGGTGATCACCAGGATGGCTGCTGACCTTCTAGCCCCTGGGTTCACCACTCAACTCCACCTCTCCCTGGACCAGGCCACGATGCCACATGTCTCAAGAGGTCTCCCAAGAACTCTTCAGCAGCCGGTCTGAACAACCATCACTCCGTGGTCATGGAGAGCTTTGAGAGCCTGATTAAGGACTGCATCTACTCCTTTCTACCTAGTAACCTTGACCCATATTGGCCAGAAGAACACATTTACAGCCAATTACATAATTAAGAGGGGACTTGTGAGATTGCTGTCTAAACATTTCAGTTCAGCTTTCAATACCATGTGCAGGGTGGCACCTGGGTAGAGCGTGCAGGAGGCATGACATGACACAGAACACACAGCCAAGTCTCATGCCGTTCTTTGAATTTGTCAGATGGCTTCGGCATCTGCCTTCACAAACGGAAGGTCCTTAATCTTGTCGTCGCTCCAGTTAGACATTTCCGTTTGCATTTGCGTGTAAATGACCGTTCTTCTTGACCCTCGGATGTTTGTTTTCCTCCAGTTTTGTGCCAGCCGCGATATAAACGCCATCAACACGCCCGCTCACTCATGCCCCTGTTTCTATTCACACATGGGCTCAATCAGACACACAGACTAAGTACTAGAGAGCTGGCAGGGTAAAGTCTGTGTGATGTCTGGTCTGAATGAATCAGACATTTGCGTCCTAACATACAGCTCCTTCTGGGTAAAGTCTGCTTGTGTGAAAGGGGCTTTGGTGAGAAAGGTGAGGCATCGCCTTTACTACCTCAAACAGTTTAAGAAATGCAGAGTCCCAGTGGAGGTCCTAAAGAGATTCTACTCTGCTGAGAAAAGCATCCTAACTGTGAACATCATGAACTGGTCTGGAAACCGTTTTGCTCAGCACTCAAGAACCCTACAGGGAGCAGTGCACCATCTAAACTACACTTCCACTCTGCAGGGATTAAAAACCACAAGGTGCAGATCTAGTTGGATGATGAAGGATCCTGACCACCCCAGGTTTGGACTATTCCAGTCCAAAACAGAGAAACTTCATCAAACCAGGCCTTGATAGACACACTCAATATAAATGAACTTTGAATAAACATGCAAACTACGCTCTGTGCAACAGTGGCAGCGCAGCTTTAGGGCTCTGGAGACTGAGTCAAACATCACATCCAGCAAGTCTTTTCTGGTCGCGGTTGTGGGATGCTGTTAGTGTTCTTTTTAATTGTTTGTTAACAAAGTGTTAAGTATTCACGGAAGTTAGATAATGTTTTGTACTGTGATGCCTATTTTTTAAATCTATTTATTGTATTGTCTATTAGTATGGGGCTTATCTAAGTAAAATGGATTTGCCTTTGGGGAAAAGAAAGACCATGTATTTATCCATCTATCTTATTGACCGCAGTTTACTTTTGCTGATGAATGCTGATATACTAACGTTACATGATGCTGATATACAAATATTACATGATATACTAACGTTACATGATGCTGGTATACAAATATTACATAATATACTAACATTACATGATGCTGATATACTAACGTTACATGATGCTGATATACAAACATTACATGATATACTAACGTTACATGATGCTGGTATACAAATATTACATGATATACTAACGTTACATGATGCTGATATACTAACGTTACATGATGCTGATATACAAATATTACATGATATACTAACGTTACATGATGCTGATATACAAATATTACATGATATACTAACGTTACATGATGCTGATATACTAACGTTACATGATGCTGATATACTAACGTTACATGATGCTGATATACTAACGTTACATGATGCTGATATACTAACGTTACATGATGCTGATATACTAACATTACATGATATACTAACGTTACATGATGCTGATATACTAACGTTACATGGTGCTGATATACTAACATTACATGATATACTAACGTTACATGATGCTGATATACTAACGTTACATGATGCTGATATACTAACATTACATGATATACTAACATTAAATGATGCTGATATACTAACATTACATGATGCTGATATACTAATGTTACATGATATACTAACATTACATGATATACTAACGTTACATGATGCTGATATACTAACATTACATGATATACTAACGTTACATGATGCTGATATACTAACGTTACATTGATGCTGATATACTAACGTTACATTGATGCTGATATACTAACGATACATTGATGCTGATATACTCACGATACATTGATGCTGATATACTAACATTACATGGTATACTAACGTTACATGATGCTGATATACTAACATTACATGATATACTAACGTTACATGATGCTGATATACTAACGTGACATTGATGCTGATATACTAACGTTACATTGATGCTGATATACTAACATACATTGATGCTGATATACTAACGTTACGTGATGCTGATATACTAACATTACATGATATACTAACGTTACATGATGCTGATATACTAACGATACATTGATGCTGATATACTAACGTTACATTGATGCTGATATACTAACGTTACATTGATGCTGATATACTAACGTTACATTGATGCTGATATACTAACGATACATTGATGCTGATATACTAACGTTACATTGATGCTGATATACTAACATACATTGATGCTGATATACTAACGTTACGTGATGCTGATATACTAACATTACATGATATACTAACGTTACATGATGCTGATATACTAACGATACATTGATGCTGATATACTAACGTTACATTGATGCTGATATACTAACGTTACATTGATGCTGATATACTAACGTTACATTGATGCTGATATACTAACGATACATTGATGCTGATATACTAACATACATTGATGCTGATATACTAACATACATTGATGCTGATATACTAACATACATTGGTGCTGATATACTAACATACATTGGTGCTGATATACTAACATACATTGGTGCTGATATACTAACATACATTGATGCTGATATACTAACATACATTGATGTTGATATACTAACATACATTGATGCTGATATACTAACATACATTGATGCTGATATACTAACATACATTGGTGCTGATATACTAACATACATTGGTGCTGATATACTAACATACATTGGTGCTGATATACTAACATACATTGATGCTGATATACTAACATACATTGATGTTGATATACTAACATACATTGATGCTGATATACTAACATACATTGATGCTGATATACTAACATACATTGATGTTGATATACTAACATATATTGATGCTGGATATACTAACATACATTGATGCTGATATACTAACAAAATACCTCAACTAATTAAATCCATATAACCTTATAAACCTTTTAACCGCAGTGGTTATGTCAAGGTAAGCGATATACCTTTTTTTATTAATACATTTGTATAATCTTGGCAGTGACGACACAGCCTAACTCCTGACTGATCCAAACATGGACAAAGAGGTTCTTACCTTACCTAATAAAAATAACAAGAAACATAAAAAATATAACATTATTGCAGAGCAAGAGGCTGTTATTTATAAAAGAGGTTTGTGTGTTTAAGTTCTGTAGATATTCAACTTTGTATGGGAATGTGGTTTTACATTTAACAGTGTGTTACAAAGACAATCAGAGTATGAATGTACACTGTGCAGTTCACACACTGAACACAGAAAAGTGTTGTCATGTTGCTTGATTAGTAAAATCTTTATTTGGCCTTTTGCATCAAAGGAACACTACATTTCACAGAGCAAGCTGTGTAAAATGTACAGTATATTAACGTATTATGGTCAATACTTCAATTTAAACCAAAAAGTTTCTTGATTCTTTGTAAGGTATGAAAACCGTTCTGTACCTTGGAGTCAGTGCTGAAGTGATGACTCTCAAAGTTCACTGGACAGAAGAAGAGTCTTGTTATGAGTCCAGTTCTGTCTCCATGTTGAGCATCCACTGCTCCAGCCTTGTGGAAGCTTTACACAATCAAACATGTATGTAAAGTAATATGTGTTCGATTACAGACTTCTTTACATGCAAACAACACAACTTCAATTACTTAAACCAAAACACTTCATTGTCTATTCTTGTATAGTTAAGGGCCTTTTTCTGTTACTATTTTTTTTATATCATATTCACTTATAGAACAACAATTTAAAAAAAATGGATGCAGCTCAGTTTTCACTGAGGTCACACATAACAGCACACCACCAATTGAAACAATCAACCTACAGCCAATCACAATCAGTCGGTTTCTGGAATAAATACTTGTTTTAGTAATAATAAAATAATAATAATAATTAGGTTTGGGCTTGTTGGACGTCAAATTTGACATTATTGTTACCATATAGCCTCAGTAACTAACTCCAGCTCAATTTAAAACTTATTGCAGTATCTAGGTTATTTCAGGAACCATACTGAAATGCCACATCAATTTTATTAAGATACACAAACCTTATTGAAAAGTTAATTGCACACAGTCTGACACTTTAAAAAAAACACATAAGCGATGCCATATGGTTTCCCCGCCATTTTGAATTACGTCTACATCAGTTTTTTCAGGACTCCTCCTACTAATTTTTAGCAATCGCAACCAAACTTGGTACAGAACTTCTCCGGACCAAACCGTAAGACGTTCATTTTCTGCTATAGTTGCCTGTCAAAATTGTTCAAATGGTATAGGCAGGGCTTTTATTACAAAACATTTGCTATTGCAAACTCATTTGGTGGACATGTACATATATGATGTCTGAGTAACCACTTATTTTGTGTCATTTCGCAAATAGGTGATGCTGTAGCAGCATCATCATTCATTTATGAAACAAGGAATCTCTGGCTGTCATGGTATGTGTGTCTGTATGTATGAGCAGCTCTCAACAACACTGGAAGCAGCTCTTCCTGGGGCCAAGCAATCGGCCCGCTCCGAACAGGCACAAGTTCACAACGGGTACTGGACTAGTTTTTTATAATTCTTATTTTTGACACCAGTCTTTAGCAAAGCCTTGAGAACACACCTCGCTGCACTTCACTTCACATAGTATGTGTTTATGTAGCAAATAAACCTTTAATAATGAATCCTAAATGTGTGGTACTTATATTGTAGTAGTTATAGACTTCAAACTAATTCCTTTTCCATGTAGTTTACTGTTTTGTATTGTATTGTGTATGTGGGAATCCAAACAGAGAATACAACAGGGGATTTCGCATTTCCAGTTTGTTTGGGGCCCTAAAAAGTCATTCATGTCTTGGGCCTCTGCTTCTTTTCTAGCGGTTTACACAGAAATAATGGAAACGTGAAAAGAACAGTGTGCAGTCAGTGAAGCAGCAGTTATCTCTGACTTCAGTCTGTATAGTAAATCAATGTAGACACACACTGTAGTAAATCAGTGTGCACACACACACACACACACACACACACACACACACACACACACACACACACACACTCTACATGGAAATTAAGTGTTACGTGATTTCCACAACAAGTGATTATGCTGAGCCACTGAGCAGAGAGTTACGGAATAAAGCGAGGGGTAAACATTGTCTTTGTGTCAACCACTCCTGCACACAGCCTGTTGGAGTCAGCACAATTGAGCCAGAGCTCTGATGTTGGTTGTAATTGTACAGTGTTTAATTTATCCAACACATGGTGACAAGAGACAGACAAGTGGAGGGACTGAAACAGGAGGAGAAATAAAACACACACTGTTTCCAGATGAGTCTGCTTCTGCTCTGTCTGTCAATCTTTGATTCGCTGGTCAGCGTTTTGATCCAAGGCGAGGTCAGATTTGCATGACTTTGTGATGCTCGTTCGCAGTGCTTTAGTTGGAATAAAATTGGGCCTGTACTCTAAAGCAACAGCTTGCAATGCATGCAGCATTTGGGGCAGGAGTCCTATACAAAGCTATCTAATCTTAGGGTAATAATTACTTGTATTTGTTGTACAAAACACTAATAGCAATAAGTGTAATAAGTAATAAGTAAAATAAATGATCACATACCGATTACAGATTTTTTTTTTACCAAACAGAATTTGGTCTTACATTTTACCTTAAATTTTAACAGAGATCTTAGTTGTCTTAGTATTCCAAAGCATTCTTTACAATAAGCATGAATTATATAAAGATGAAGAAAAAAAAGAGGTAAAAAAGACATCAATAACATCATGGAAGACAGTTAAAGACGTCTCTCTGCTGGCAGGTCCTTCATGTCTTCTGTGTAGAGATGGAGGAGCTGACAGGTCCTATCATCCTGTGCTTAACTGTATTATCACAGCACATGTAGAAGAAGAGCAACTAATGACAGAACGTGCACTCTCTGTCATCAGGTCATATCTGACAAGATGCTCCTGTCAAAGCTTTTATACTGTCTGTATTATCTCTGTCCTGACTTAAGTGAGGCCTCCAGCTGTCCACACAGCTACTCAGCATGTCATCATGGACTTGTCTCCGCTCTGCCTTCTTCCTCCTCTTTTAACATTGTACAGCCGTTAGCAGGGAATTAAATATACACACACGTGAGGACTGTATTGGCAGTTTTTAGATGTTCAATCTGTAACATAGCTGGCTTCATCTGTTAGATAAAGGCTTTTGGGTTTTTAAACATAAGTGTTTCTACTGAAATCTGAGAACACTTGTGACCACACCCAGCACTGTACTGATACACCGAGCAGTGTACTGATACACCGAGCAGTGTACTGATACACCGAGCAGTGTACTGATACACCGAGCACTGTACTGATACACCCAGCAGTGTACTGATACACCGAACAGTGTACTGATACACCGAGCAGTGTACTGATAAACCCAGCAGTGTACTGATACACCGAACAGTGTACTGATAGACCCAGCAGTGTACTGATACTCCGAACAGTGTACTGATACACCGAACAGTGTACTGATAACACCGAGCAGTGTACTGATACACCCAGCAGTGTACTGATACACCCAGCAGTGTACTGATACTCCGAACAGTGTACTGATACACCGAACAGTGTACTGATACACCGAACAGTGAACTGATACACCGAGCAGTGTACTGATAAACCCAGCTGTGTACTGATACACCCAGCTGTGTACTTATACACCCAGCAGTGTAGTGATACACCCAGCTGTGTACTTATACACCCAGCAGTGTACTGATAAACCCAGCAGTGTACTGATACACCGAACAGTGTACTGATACACCGAACAGTGAACTGATACACCGAGCAGTGTACTGATACACCGAACAGTGTACTGATACACCGAACAGTGAACTGATACACCGAGCAGTGTACTGATACACCCAGCTGTGTACTGATACACCCAGCAGTGTACTGATACACCCAGCTGTGTACTTATACACCCAGCAGTGTACTGATACACCGAACAGTGTACTGATACACCCAGCAGTGTACTGATACACCGAACAGTGTACTGATACACCCAGCAGTGTACTGATACACCGAACAGTGAACTGATACACCGAGCAGTGTACTGATACACCCAGCTGTGTACTGATACACCCAGCAGTGTACTGATACACCCAGCTGTGTACTGATACACCGAACAGTGAACTGATACACCGAGCAGTGTACTGATACACCCAGCTGTGTACTGATACACCCAGCAGTGTACTGATACACCCAGCAGTGTACTGATACACCCAGCAGTGTACTGATACACCCTGCTGTGTACTTATACACCCAGCAGTGTACTGATAAACCCAGCAGTGTACTGATACACCGAACAGTGAACTGATACACCGAGCAGTGTACTGATACACCGAACAGTGTACTGATACACCGAACAGTGAACTGATACACCGAGCAGTGTACTGATACACCCAGCTGTGTACTGATACACCCAGCAGTGTACTGATACACCCAACTGTGTACTTATACACCCAGCAGTGTACTGATACACCCAGCAGTGTACTGATACACCGAACAGTGTACTGATACACCCAGCAGTGTACTGATACACCCAGCAGTGTACTGATACACCGAGCAGTGAACTGATACACCGAGCAGTGTACTGATACACCGAGCAGTGTACTGATACACCCAGCAGTGTACTGATACACCCAGCAGTGTACTGATACACCCAGCAGTGTACTGATACACCGAGCAGTGAACTGATACACCCAGCAGTGTACTGATACACCGAGCAGTGAACTGATACACCGAACAGTGTACTTATACACCGAACAGTGTACTGATACACCCAGCAGTGTACTGACACACCCAGCAGTGAACTGACACACCGAGCAGTGTACTGATATACACCGAACAGTGTACTGATACACCCAGCAGTGTACTGATACACCGAACAGTGAACTGATACACCGAGCAGTGTACTGATACACCCAGCTGTGTACTGATACACCCAGCAGTGTACTGATACACCCAGCTGTGTACTTATACACCCAGCAGTGTACTGATACACCCAGCAGTGTACTGATACACCGAACAGTGTACTGATACACCCAGCAGTGTACTGATACACCCAGCAGTGTACTGATACACCCAGCAGTGAACTGATACACCGAACAGTGTACTTATACACCGAGCAGTGTACTTATACACCGAGCAGTGTACTGATACACCGAGCAGTGAACTGATACACCGAACAGTGTACTGATACACCCAGCAGTGTACTGACACACCCAGCAGTGAACTGACACACCGAGCAGTGTACTGACACACCGAGCAGTGTACTGATACACCGAGCAGTGAACTGATACACCCAGCAGTGTACTGATACACCGAGCAGTGAACTGATACACCGAGCAGTGTACTGATACACCGAGCAGTGTACTGATACACCGAGCAGTGTAATGATACACCGAGCAGTGTACTTATACACCGAGCAGTGTACTGATACACCGAGCAGTGTAACTTATACACCGAGCAGTGTACTGATACACCGAGCAGTGTACTGATACACCGAGCAGTGTACTGATACACCGAGCAGTGTAACTGATACACCCAGCAGTGTACTGATACACCGAGCAGTGAATTGATACACCGAACAGTGTACTTATACACCGAGCAGTGTACTTATACACCGAGCAGTGTACTGATACACCGAGCAGTGTACTTATACACCCAGCAGTGTACTTATACACCGAGCAGTGTACTGATACACCGAGCAGTGAACTGATACACCGAGCAGTGTACTGATACACCGAGCAGTGTACTGATACACGAACAGTGTACTGATACACCGAGCAGTGTACTGATACACCGAGCAGTGAACTGATACACCCAGCAGTGAACTGATACACCGAGCAGTGACTGATACACCCAGCAGTGTACTGATACACCGAACAGTGTACTGATACACCGAGCAGTGTACTGCTACACCGAACAGTGTACTGATACACCGAACAGTGTACTGATACACCGAACAGTGTACTGATACACCGAGCAGTGAACTGATACACCCAGCAGTGTACTGATACACCGAGCAGTGTACTGATACACCGAGCAGTGAACTGATACACCGAGCAGTGAACTGATACATCCAGCAGAGAACGCTTCAACATCCCTGCAGCAAGAGGAGAAGTTTAACGACAAAGGAAAAAGACATATCAGGATAGTAGTTAAAATATAGAAGCTTCACCAGCCTTGTGTATCTTTTAAGTAACTATTTTGGGATAGAGCTGCAATGCTTGCAGAATATTTGACACTTCCACAGAGGGTATTTTGCATCAAACCTTAAATGAGTGAGCATTATGATCGCGTAGGTCTGTCGCCCTTACTGTAATTCTCAGTGAATAATTTAGCAGTTTTATCATTAATAGACTAGAGGATTCAGAGTAAAGAATTACAGAGACAATCAGAAATAAATGTCATGATACTGATAATAATAATAATAATAATAATAATAATAATAATAATAATAATAATAATAATAATAATAATAATAATAATAATAATAGATGGCTCTATTCATTTGTTCTAAACAGACTTTATAAATAAGAATGAAAGTGTTCTGTGAGCCTGTTGGTCTCCTCTGTGCAGCCTCTGTGCTCTCACGCATAATGCAGAGACAATAGTGTGGCGGGAGGTGAGGGTAGAGGGAGTCGGGCAGGGCAGGGGGGCAGGTAGTGAGGGGCAGATTAAGCTGAGAGGACAGGGCAGGGAGTGGGGGCCCAGGGCCTATTGGGGGCCTGTGAGCCAACACAGATTACTCACGCTTAACCTGGACTGAAGCAGTTTAGCTCCGGCTCGGACACACTGCTCTCTATTCTATTCTGCTCTATTCACTGGGCAGCCCTCCCTCTGGAAACCCCCAATCCAACACCCCTAATGTGCTGGGGGGTTTCTCTTTTTTTTCTTCATAAGGTAGCAGAGCCTAAGGATGTCAATTTCTTACTTGCTCAGTCTTTCTATTAAATACTTTGGCCACGTATTCTAAAACCTAATATATGGATTTCAACCAAACTCGCTGTTAAATCCTAGAAGATTTTGGTTTTTTAGCTCAAGAACTCTGGCTTCTTATGAAAAGATGTCGATTAAATGTACTGAGTTCATGATCCCTGATATACTGATGTCCCATGATTCTGTTGTCTGGCTTCAGACTATACTATATGATCATTTAAAGGGGACATACAGTATTATGCTCATTTTCAGGCTGATACGTGTACTCTCCCCTTTTTGAAAACCAACACATTTCTCGTATGGCCTGTTAGTAGCTGGTAAAGCTGTGAGACTTAGTGGTAATGACATAAAACAAACCATTATAGCAGTGATAACTTGGTTGTGACAGTAGCATAACATGAAACTACTCAAGTGAAGTATGAGCACCTCAACATTTAGTACAGTACAGTACATTAGTAAATGTACTAAGTCAATGTCTACCACTGTGGGAAACTATGGGACCTGTAAAATGAAGTGTTGCTGAATCTCAAACATCAGAATGATATTTTAAAATATCATGTACATGTAATTCTATGCTATTAAATCTCAGTAATGAAGAATTGAGATAAAAGCTACCAAACCACTGTCTCTGGAGGATCGCCAATTGCAACTTCTCTCCAAGGTTAATATTTATAAGTGTTGTCTCCTCCTGATGCGTAGCTGTCTGGGTGCCTTGTGCATTTGGATGAGAATTTTAAGTGCCACAAGTAATAAAATTGAACTCAGCGCTGAACGAAGTCCACAGTCCAACAGGAATTCATTATTTTCTTGTTTGATAGGGACGATGCATCAACACATTTCTCGTTTTGTAGTATGTGTATTATTTGATGTGAGATTAAAGGCTGTACATTTTAACTACACGTGCAAAAGTCCCACCAGGGACAACAGTTGAATATTAGCCATAGCTATAAACTCTCTGGTTTGGAACTTTAGTTCATTTACATTGCTCATCATTATAAGCTCATCCAAAAGCACAAGGCACCGTGGTATTCCTACACTCACTGAGATGACCCTTACCATGTGGAGCAGAGAGAGCATGAGAGCAGAACAGAGCCTGGCCATGGACACCACAATCCCTCTAGTGGCTGACAAATGCCAACACCAGTACTCACCTTAAAGGGCCTAGGAAATTATATTTCGCCAGTGTTATTGGGCTTGGTATATGATAGAGGTTGCATATCTATTGTGAAATGTGCCATATATATATTTTTAATATTGATGTATTCGTAATAAATCACGATCATAACAGCATAAAAATGACTTCCGCTAACAACAATCGATCGCTGCGCCGAGAGCATCCACTTCGGCAATGTTCGGGCGATGACGTCACAAGTAGAACACAGCCGCCGCAAGTAGAATACAGCCACCGCCAGTGTTCGTCTGCGTTGAAGCGTCCAGCAAAGACTGCTGTCAATTATTACGAGAAAGAACGGACAACAATCGATCGCCAAGGATAATTGTGAAGCGATGTGTTGTATGGGGATGTGGGGCTGTCTCCAAATCTAGCTTTCTGTGGCGAAAAGATGATAAAATGTTGCGTTTATGGACAAGACAAGTGCGTCGATGAAACCGACGATTTGTGGGGAGCACTTTGAGAGATCGTGTTCGGAACAAACTATGCTCGCCAAGGAAATGAGATTCAAAAAGAATTTAAAACTGAACGCAGATGCTGTGCCTACAATACTGCCGAGACCTCAGCCAGCACAAGCCAGCACGCCGACTCAAACATGTCCGCCGGTGCAGAGTCCTCCACCAAAGAGGCGACGAAATGCATTCGCCAAAAGGAGCGAGCAAAGGTAAGCCGTGCTACTTGTTTACTGTATTTATTGTTTCAAGCATAAAGCCATAATTGGTCTAGGCCTACTGTATGTAACGAGTTTACACCAGGCCCTAGCCAATATCTGTGTGTTATTGTTTGTAGTATTAATAACTTTAGCTAATTACACTTCATTAGCTTAATTAAGTATAGATTCAATATTTATTACAGGCTTCCCCATTTTATTCTGAAGTTTGAGTAAAAGCGTGAGTCTATTTAACTTTTAACTATCACCTTATTATTACATAGGTATTGAAACATTGGTGAATGAAGCCACTGACAGAACTGAGGATACCTGTATGATCAGCGACCATCTATTGGACATGCACACTGGGAAGGAAGCTGTGTACACCAGTAAGTATACAGACTGTACGTCATCTGTACATTACAGTTGTAGTACCAGTAGACCTGCACATGACATGTTAAAAATACATTCACCACATGCATGTACATAATTCATATATTTGTTTAATTTGATATCATTGCTCTCTCAATCAATTCAACCACATCTTTTATTATGAATGTTATTAGATATTTTCGTTACGCAGAAATGTATAAACATGCAATACAATTTCAAGCTGGTTTGAAAGATTTATCAATAAAGTTGTGTTTTGTACATTTCAGACATGTCAAAAAGAAATCCGCTGTGCAGACGGATCCACCTCCAGAGATACACCACAAGTCCATGCAGGCACGACCACGTGTCAGGTCAGCTGGACTGCAAGTTCCAATCCAGGTTGGTTGTTCCAAAGGTCAGCATCATAATATATATATATATATATATACACACATACATACATACATACATACATACATACATACATACATACATACATACATATGTATGCATATATGCATGTTGATGAGGAACCTTTCGAAGTCCCAGATCCACTCAGCAGTCGGTGGAAGAACCAAACAAGAGGGATGCTGTTGTGCTGTATAGAAGCAGATTCACTGAACTGACATTGTGTTTTGTTATTGACTCTTATACAGTGCTGATACTTGAACGACGTGCAGTTGTCAGATGGAAACGTAGCACAGATCTTTTGAATGGCACATGATGGCATTCTGTGGTTCTTACCAAGTATTCCCCAGCAACATCTCACCAGCTAGCGGTATGCCATATAGTGATACATTCTGTAAAATACAAGATAATACATGTCAATGGTAATCACTTCAACCTTATTTGCTTATTTATCTATGTATACTGTAACTTTGCCAGAGTGACCATTCGACTTCCCAAAAATACATCAAAGTTTC
Source organism: Cottoperca gobio (assembly GCF_900634415.1). Taxonomy (NCBI): domain Eukaryota; kingdom Metazoa; phylum Chordata; class Actinopteri; order Perciformes; family Bovichtidae; genus Cottoperca; species Cottoperca gobio. The sequence goes on from NC_041360.1 coordinate 2,481,162, forward strand.
TGAGCTCTACACATTTGTGCACACAAGTAACTTACTCATTACGTGGCTGATCACCTGCTTGTTGTCTGTCCCTCTTCGAATACCTTTGGTAGGCTGTCTGCAACGCCCAAACATCCAGACACTTTGACTTGAATCCTGGGTGATCTGTTATGCAGGTGATGTTTGCACCATGTCCCTCATATTCATTGAATTCCTCCATGACATCCTTTTCTTGGCAGCAGCTCTTCAATTGCTTCCATAATTGTACAGTTTTCACATGTACACCTAAATGTACAAAAGAAGAGTGGTATGGACATGTACACAATATGCAATATCCAGAAGAAAGGCCAATATTAACGTCACCTTAATTTCATACTATTTATATGCCTGTGTTTCACGACAGGCTCGTAAGCAGTTCATAAGCCTGTTATGGTCGTACGGTGGTTGGATCTATCTTGTAGCAACTTGTTACCCGTTTCACGTAAGTCTCGTAAAGTTAAGACATCGTAACTTCCATGAACATCTGGTAAGTGTTCCGGCTACTATAGGCAGCCGTGAGACGGTCAGTATACAGACTATACTTTATAAAACAGCGCTGTCCTCCGGTCTGTTTGTTAGCTAATAGCTAATGATTTATAAACAGCCTCGTAATATATGACGTTTGACATCAGACACAACGATAGAATCTCAACCGCAGAAACTTCGAGAAATAATCAAGTTATCAAGCTTTACAGACGTCGATGTGTCCAAGTAGAGAAATAATTGAATATTTAGCGATCGAGCAATTTGCGGACAACTATTCATAACAATTCAAGGAAACCAATCTATCGACTCGATATAGGATAGCTTACGATCTATTTACGATCGAGGATAATGTTACGATTTATTATGATGTATTTACTATATATTGAGAAGTTCTATGAACTATAGCCAAATGTATATACCTGCCTGTCATGTTCTGTATTTGCACAGGATCTCCGCCAAATCCAGGATCACCGTCACCATCATCCGCATGTTCGCTCCCGTCTGTGTCTCCATCTTGAATACTGTGTCTCGAGCTGCTCTGTTTCCACCACGTTAAACTCGCCCGCATGATCTAAATCCACGACACCGGCATCCTCTTCAATAAACTCCTCTTCTTGAAGGTGCAACGAGTCTATTGACGACTCACTGTCACTCGATTCTGTCGAAATATCCGAACCAGAGTCCGACATCGCCACGGCGTCGGGTGTTTCCAGTAGCGGCAATGTAAACATCGGTGGTCGACATACTAAATCATGATTTATTAAATACTGCGATCATTGTGTCATAAATAACACATCATTTTACACCACAAATAGCATTTACTATTATCAGTAGAAATTCATGTTTATCATTTCGTAGGCCCTTTAATGTGTTGTTAAAATATGTTTTTAAATTGTCCAAAATAGGGCACCCTAATCGGTTTTCATGACCTTGCGCCTACTGCAGCTCATTGTAAAATTCCTGCGCAATCAGCTTCAAAACTCCTGTTTCTTCCTCAGATCTGTCTCAGGCAGCTCCTCTCACTTTAGTTCTGCATGTATTGCACTGCTAAATCTCACATTTCCCACAATGCAACATGATAGTGCCTTTTCATAATACCCTCCCTGGTGAACACCCATGTCTTTGAAATTTCACACGCAGGACATCAGCATGATGATGACATCATCAGGGTGACAAAGCTCCTCCAGAGCCACATAACTTTAAATTGAAATAACTTTATTGGCATGACCATAACAACATACAGTATCGCCAAAGCAATGTAGAAATATTGACAATTTCAACAGGCATACAGTATATGCTTAAGGATATTTAAGGAAGTGATTCCATCAGCACTTAATTCAATAACAGGACTCAATATCAATATAATGGAAGACTCCAATGCTAACTTTAGTCCCTCCCAAATTAATTATCTTGTTGATAGCGCTGCAGCTTCACTGCGAATAACACTCGACTCTGTCGCTCCTCTAAAGAAGAAGATCATAAAACAGAAAAAGAAAGCTCCATGGCGTAATTTACAAATCCACAAACTAAAACAAAAGTCGAGAAATCTTGAAAGTAAATGGCGTTCCACTAAATTGGAAGAATCTCGTTTAATCTGGTTAGATCATCTTAAAGCGTATAAGAAGGCTCTCCATAATGCCAGAGCAGCTTATTACTCTTCCTTAATAGAAGAAAATAAGAACAACCCCAGGTTTCTTTTCAGCACTGTAGCCAGGCTGACAGAGAGTCACAGCTCTACAGAGCCTTCTATTCCTATATCTCTCAGTAGTGACGACTTCATGAGCTTCTTTAACGATAAAATTATAATTATTAGAGACAAAATTAATCTCCTCCTGACCTCAATTGGTAATGACTTAACTTCAACTGCCGGAATTTTAAAAACATCTGTAACTCCTGAAATATATCTAGACTGTTTTACTCCAATCAACCTTAACCAACTAACTTCAACAATCTCATCGTCTAAGCCATCAACCTGTCTTTTAGACCCGATTCCAACTAAACTGTTTAAAGAAGTTTTACCCTTAATTAACACCTCGTTATTAAATATGATCAACCTGTCTCTATTATCTGGCTACGTACCAAAATCATTTAAAGTAGCTGTAATAAAACCACTAGTCTAGTCTTGATCCAGAGGTTTTAGCCAACTATAGGCCGATATCTAACCTACCCTTTCTCGCTAAAATCCTTGAGAAAGCAGTTGCAAAACAGTTATGTGATTTTTTACATAATAATAGTTTATTTGAGGTTTTTCAATCTGGATTTAAAGTTCATCATAGCACAGAGACGGCACTGGTGTGAGTTACCAATGACCTTCTAATGGCATCAGACAAAAGACTTGTCTCTGTTCTTGTCTTGTTAGACCTCAGTGCTGCTTTCGACACTGTTGATCATGACATTCTACTACAGAGACTGGAACATTGTGTTGGCATAAAAGGAACCGCACTAAGCTGGTTCAAGTCCTATTTATCTGAGCGATCTCAATTTGTACTTGTTAACGATAAATCCTCCATGACAGCCAAAGTCAGTCTTGGAGTTCCGCAGGGTTCTGTACTTGGACCGATTCTATTCACCTTATATATGCTTCCTTTGGGCAATATTATAAGGAACCACTCTATAAACTTTCATTGTTATGCGGATGATACCCAATTATATCTATCAATTAAACCAGATGAAACCAATCAATTGGCTAAACTTCAAGCATGCCTTAAGGACATAAAAACTTGGATGTCTAGCAACTTTTTGATGCAGACAAAACTGAAGTTATTATACTTGGCCCTAGACGCCTCCGAAACGCATTTTCTAATGACATAGAAGCTCTGGATGGCATTAATTTGGCCTCCAGCACCACTGTAAGGAATCTTGGCATCATCTTTGATCAAGATCTGTCGTTTAACTCCCACATAAAACAAATCTCAAGGACTGCCTTCTTTCATCTACGTAACATTGCAAAAATAAGACACATCCTGTCTCAAAATGATTCAGAAAAACTAGTCCATGCATTTGTTACTTCAAGGCTGGATTACTGCAACTCATTGTTATCAGGTTGTCCCCAAAAGTCGCTTAAGACTCTTCAGTTGATCCAAAATGCAGCGGCACGTGTATTGACAAGAACAAGGAAACGGGATCATATTACTCCTGTATTAGCTGCTCTGCACTGGCTCCCGGTAAAATACAGAATAGAATTCAAAATCCTTCTCCTGACTTACAAAGCAATTAATGGTCAGGCTCCAGCATATCTTAAAGATCTCATAGTACCTTATAAACCAACTAGAGCATTACGCTCCCAGACTGCAGGGTTACTTGTAGTTCCTAGAGTCTCTAAGAGTACAATGGGAGCCCGAGCCTTCAGCTATCAAGCTCCTCTCCAGTGGAACCAGCTTCCAGTTTGTGTTAGGAAGGCAGACACACTCTCCACATTTAAGAGTAGGCTAAAGACTTTCCTTTTTGATAAAGCTTATAGTTAGGGCTGGCTCAGTTTTGCCCTGGATCAGCCCTAGTTATGCTGCTATAGGCTTAGACTGCCGGGGGACACCTCCCTGCTCTCTTCCTTCTCTTCCTCTCTCCTCCCCTCCCTCTCTTCTTCTCCCTCTCTATCTGTATGCATTGATGTAAATGTATGTTATTAACTCATCATCCGGGGCATCATCCCCGGAGTGTCTGTCTCTCATGTGGCAGGTTGCCACTGATAAAGTTTACGTCAGGATCATGAATCGTGGCTGCACCTGCTGCCCTGGTCCTGCTGGACACCGGGAAGCCTTTTTGACATTTTCCTGGATTCATCCATACTTTCTCTTTTTTTTTTCAACACAACATAATTTCTGTCAAATGTTGTATTTGTACTATGTTGTTTATCCTGTACACACGACATCTATTGCACGTCTGTCCGTCCTGGGAGAGGGATCCCTCCTCAGTTGCTCTCCCTGAGGTTTCTTCCATTTTTCCCCCTTTAATTATGGGGTTTCTTTTAGGAAGTTTTTCCTTGTGCGATGCGAGGGTCTAAGGACAGAGGGTGTCGTAACCTGTACAGTCTGTAAAGCACACTGAGACAAATGTATAATTTGTGATATTGGGCTATACAAATAAATTTGATTTGAATTTGATTTGATATACATATACATTTTGAATATACCGTTGTGTATATATACATTTTGAATTTGAACATGAACAAACACATACAACACACCCCCCCCCTCCCTCAACCCCTTAATGTGACAAAAAAAGAAAAGAAAAAAAGAGTCATATAGATAAATTATTGATTATTGATCATGCATGCTGAATTATTGTAGGATATAGCCAATAATATATAAACATAATACATGAATAAAAAGAAAAGAGATGTCCTGGTGCAGATCGAGCAGGTCAGTCTGATTTGTTTCTGTTGTGTTATACATTGTGGTGGTAGAGTGAGGGTTGCTTTGTGTTAGATGTAGCCAATATTAAATGGGTCGTTTTTGGATTTTTATTTATAATGGAAATTAATTCAGCTGCATTTTGTTTTATTAGTCAGTGTGTGCTTTTTCAATTTGATGCTATTTCAATTGTCAAAGTTTAGGTCTGTTTGTGGGTTCCACACGTTGTTTCCATGGAGCAGAATGGCTTCTATTGCAGATGGAAATCATTTGAGCCAAATAAAAATTGGAATATAAATGAGAATTTGTCTTTCGATTGCAAAAAATCCATACACACACACACACACACACACACACACACACACACACACACACACACACACACACACACACACAGTCACAGTGGGCTACAAGTTCCACTGATTGATCTCTTGATCATTCATCAAGCTGAGGACTTAAACAAGCTTTGAGCTAATAACAAGCTAACAACATACTAATGAGTTGACAAGGTCTGAGTGTCTCTCAGGCCTGCCTGTCGGCTGCAGCCAATTAATTAGCACCCAATGGGAGTTAATTTCTTATTAACAAGGTGGCTGCTGAAACCCCGCTCCCTCTTCTGTTGATCCCACTGACTGAAGGGGAGGGTGGTCATTTCACCAGCTTCACTTGAACTTTGAAAGGATGTCACTAGGAACCCTCTCAGTTATGCTTTACAGACATGTTCACTGGTTTGTAATCATTAAATCATTAAATAACTATGTATTATTATAGGGATAAACACTAACCCTTAAGTTTGCATGTACGTGATTGAAACGTTTGAAGGAATAACTAAACTAAATGTGCCAAACAATTGAATTCTATATTTTATATGTAAACTATTTATAAAAGGCTTTCAAATTAAACTTTCTATTCCATCCATGTATTTTTGTTTTGGGGGAATCCATTTTCGTCCCAGTTTACTTTCTGTTTCATCCACATATTCAGACATGTATATATATATATATATATGTATGTATGTATGTGTATGTATATATATATATATATATATATATATATATATATATATATATATATATATATATATGTATGTATATATATATGTATGTATGTGTATATATATATGTATATATATATGTATGTATATATATATATATATATATATATATGTATGTGTATATATATATGTATGTATATGTATGTATGTATGTATGTATGTGTATGTATGTATATGTATATATATATATATGTATGTATATATATATGTATGTATATATATGTATGTATATATGTGTATATATGTATATATATATATATATGTATGTGTATATATATATGTATATATATATATATATATATATATATATGTAAACATTTATATACATATATATATATATACATATATACATACATACACATACAAATATATATATATACATATTATATTATATCTATATTACATATGTATATATGTGTATCTATGTGTATGTGTATGTATGTATATGTATGTATATATATATATATATATATGTATGTATGTATGTATGTATGTATGTATGTGTATATATGTATGTATGTATATATATATGTATGTATATATATGTATGTATGTATATGTATGTATGTATATATATATGTATGTATATGTATATATATGTATATATATGTATGTATATATGTATGTATATATATATATGTATATATATATATATATGTATGTATATATATATATGTATGTGTGTGTATATATATATATGAATGTGTGCATATATATGTGTGTATATATATATATATAGATACATACATATATATACATACATATATATACACACATATATATATATATATACATATATATATATATATATACATACATATATATATTCACATACATACATATGTATATATATGTATATATATATGTGTATATATGTATATATATATATATATATATATATATATGTATATATATATATATATATATATATATATATAAATATATGTATATTTGTATATATATTTGTATATATATATATATATTTGTATATATTTGTATATATATATATATATATGCAATTTGACAAGTTAGCCTTTGAAAGTATAACTTTTAACTTAACTTTCAACCATAAATTTTAAATGTTGATTTATATTTTACATAGATTGTGACGATTGTGATAATTGACACTTCATATTACCCGCCTGGTTTCTGACAGTTGAATATCACTTAAAAAATTGTTCGGATTGATTATATTTTATTATTTATAATATGTGTACTTATTTTGCAACTTAATCTGCTTTTGTTTAGTGGTATTTAGCTAAACTTGTTTTAACATGTGGTTTTGTTTTAGGGAGAAGGAGACGGAGGCAGAAGAGAGGAGAGGATGGACAGACTCTTCTCTCAGCTGGAGACACTTGTTGACAAATGAAATGTAAATTAATTGAAATAAATAATATATATAATGACGAATATATTGTTTATTTAATTTACATGAACTATAAATTAAAATTATTTAAAACTTAATTGATTTCAAGGTTCAAGAAGGATTTATTTTGTACACATGATTTATTAATTTAGAAAACTACCTATCAATGAATGGAAATTAATGATTGAACAAAGAAAATTATTGAATGATTATAAACAGAAAAATATTATAAAAATAATAAAGCCCCTGGTCTCCTGATGGGGGGCATCATCTGGGGTGGTCTCCAGATGTGTCGTTCCAAATCAAGTAAAAACTAAATTTATCACAGGTGTACTCCAATCAAATTATAGAAACAAAGACGATCAAGAGAAATGGCAGGCACACGAGCATCATTTGAAATATAGCAAAGGGTCTGAATACTTATGTCAAAGTGATGTTTAAAATACTAAAATCCTGTTTCTCTTTGTCATCATGGGGTATGAAGTGTAAATCAATTAGGGGAGAAATTCATTAACATTTTAGCATATGGCTGCAACATAACAAAATGTGAAAGAAGTGAACACTTTCTGAATGCACTGTATAATCCACATTCACCACAGCCTTCCAGGCACTCAAGTTATTAAAGGGCAATGCTACCATTTCACAGTTATTATCCTGACAGTTATTCAGCACAGCGATTAACACCGCCACCCCCCTCTATCAACCTCACACCCCTGTCAGCCACCCAAACAGAAACAGAGATAGAGAGACAGAGACCGAGGCCGGCTCCAGCAGAGAGAGAGAGAGAGAGTGGACTAAATAGGCGGTCAAAGAGTGAGAAAGGATAAGAGGGTGAAAAGAGGAGAGCAGAGGTAGGTGGTGAGACACAGAAAGTGATCTAAGGGCTCTAATTGCAGGATAGAGAGAGATGGGACTTTGGAAGAGAGACAGGATACACTGTAAAAAGCATGAAGTTGCCAGGAACAAGTACTGAATGGTTTGTTAGATTGAAGTCAAAACTATAAATAAAATACAAAAAATAATAAATTGGATGATATATAGTGTGTTTTTGTGAAAAAGGATCTAAACCACTTTATTTGGAGGTAAAAGTGAAATAGTGGTAGTAATCCCTCAGTGCTTGTGAGGCTTCTCCTACCACTGTTCTGCTCATGACACCCAACTGTTCCCTCCATCAAGGCCTCAGTACGCTTCAAACAAACGTGTGGGATCGTCTATCGAGGTCTGACTGACTTTCTGAAAACAACCGACAAGTTTCTGAAACACCCACCCCCACTTCAGTGATCGGCCAGCTGTGTGCAGGAGAGGAAGTAGGTGCTGTTTGAACTTCTTTCTCAAGTTCTCTTTACTCATTTGTCACAGGACTACTAGTCACCTTTCATGAATACCTTATTCCCTGAAAAGGAGGAGTTGATTTTACAGTGTATGAACAGGGTAGGGTGGGGTTCTGGGGGGTGTTTGGTAGAAAGTGATCTAAAGCACTCTAATTGTAGGTGGTGTGTTGTTGAAAGTGATTTTGTGTCCCAGCACATCCCAGCATGTCTTTGTGTCTGTCACATCAATATTCGACCAACCACTCATTTAAACGTCAGCTGTCTACTCCCACCCCCCACCCCCACAGACAGCCTCCACCCCCACTCCTCTCTCAGTGTGCCAGTAGAAACTCTCCTTCACTGCTGACCACGTTCGCTGATTCTGACAATGCTGTACAGAGAAAATAATTAGTACAGAATTCAGACAATACACCCCCCTCCTTCTTTCTGTCAAACCACAACTTTCTCTGCCCTCCACCCTTCTTGTTCACCTCCTCTTTGTGAGGAGGGCAGATATGGATGGATGGATGGATCAGGGGGGATAATAGATGAGAGATGATCATCACTGGGAGCTTCTGTCAGCTGTGACCTTTGCAGGCTGAGTGACCAGAGAGGGAGCAGAGTCATTACCAACCTTCATCCCTTTGTGTGTCTGTCGCTACCCCGCTGAGAGGAGAATAGCTCTGTCATTTAGGGCGCAGGTTCACAACCTGGGGGTCAGGACCCCTAGGTGGTCACAGGATCATTTTTCTGGGTCATAGGATATAGTTTCATAGATTTTCCTCTAGTTTAGCCTTTTTGTTTCTTGTTGATTTCAGTCCAACGTCTGTGATAATTAATCACATGAAACACCATGAAGAGAAACTCTTTCTTTAAATAAACTCTTCACCACTGTAGATGTTATGTATTTAGAATCAATGTTTTGGCCAAGAAGAACGTTTAAAAAAAAGATTTTCTTTAGTGTTGTATCTACTTTGTGGAGGGACTGATGCATCTCGACACAAATGGCAGTTTTGGTTGTAAATGTTCTGTGATACAAGGTGATGCTACAAAAACAGTTTGGGAAAATGTTCATTGTAAGGCAGTCGGAGAGGATATTTACATATATAATCAATTAACAATATATATATATATTTTAGGAGAATATGTATATCACAATAAGAACAATTACTTTAGAATATGAGACATTTAAAGCATATAGCTGAGGGTGGCTAATATTATATTATATTGAATTCTGGATTATGTTTGGGGGTTCATGGAATGAATCTAGAGTGTTTTCCTCTGAGAGATAGCTCTCGTTCCCACAATTAGCACCGTTTGAAGGTATAGGGGGAGGTGGTGCAAAGAGGAGGAAGACGTGTTTTGTAATTAAAATCAAATCTACTTCTCTGTCTGTTACTCTGACTTTTTTTGCTTTTGGTATTTAAACCACGGCCATAACTGTTCACGATGGACTTGATGATGATGCTGAGATACGAGGGGACACTGATGCGCACCTGCACACATACTAAGGTCACATAGGCATTGCTTAGACAAGAGATATAATCCCATGTGAAATAAAAAATAATAGATTTCATTTAATGATTTGTAATCAAGAAAAGAAGTGCAGTGCAAGAAATGAGCACAGTATGAACTTGTGTACTATCACATGTGCTTTAACGGTTCTCTCTGCCCCTGGATTTGGACAGACGGGTCGCTGCTGGTTATCTATGATGTGGTTGATGAGCATCAGGTATGCCTATCAGGCAAGTTCAGACATGTAGCGAGGACCCCAGAGTGTGCAGATGCCTGAGTTAAGCCTCACAGTCACAGGACTCTCCAGGGAATAGACCGTCCCCCTGCGTCGGCAACACATTACCTCACAACAATTCCCACGATGGCCTGCCTGACAACCTCCATCCACAACACTGTAAAAGGAAGTATTATCACTGCGCAGAGCCTGACACTTACAAAGGATTGGTGTTGACGGGTAAAGAAAATCTGTTGCACAAAACAAATTCAATTTGGGTCTTACAGCTAAGTGGGGAGATTTTAACTGAGTGTTCTGTATGCAGCAGACAGTCTGCTGTAGAGTCGTTAGTTACTGTAGAATGACCCAATTACCCCGAAGATATTTCCCATATCCACATGAGAATAAGAGGGCTTCACCTTTCTCTTGATTGGATGAACCTAAAAAAAAAACCTACACCTGTTACAACAACTGCGAGGTGGTGGATGTGTCTGCACAGACGATCACAGATGGTGACAAGTCTCAACAAACAGACTCATTCACATATGAATCAATGTTTTCTTTAAAAGACACCAATAGAAAAAAATATATTTTATTCTATAATGTTTTATCAAAATCATAATTGTATTATGTATGTGTTAAATGCCTGTACATTACATACTATACAATACAATACAAAGAAAGACCAATTCAAAGCCTAGCTTGACAGGGTCAGAGGGGAAAGGTTTCCAAACACGTATTATTATTGTCATTTTAACATTTGAGTCTTTCTATGTAATAACCAAGTGACACACACACTGAGGGAACATGTATCACAGCAAACAACCACTCCTCTGTGCTCTTCTTCTTCTGTTTCCTCCTCTTCATCATCCTGCTGCCTCCTCTGTGTCTCCTCCTCCACCTCCTCCTCTGAGACGCTGAATGCTCCTCCACAGCGACAGCTGTATGTATACACACACTCTTCTGAAACAACACACACTCACATTTTAGATGGAAGATTACAGATGTACCTGACCTAATCAGACAGTGAGCCATAACCTGTTTTGATAGTATAACATTATAACCATGACTCAAGAGATGTAATGACTCGCTTCATTTGTTATTTACACCTTTAGAATAAAACATTTGTATATATGAAAACAATATACAATACCAGTCAAAAGTTTGGTAAAGTTACTGCAAATAAAAGTAAATAAATGAAGCTGTTTGTCCTGAGGGAAAGGATTCATACTCTGAGGGCCATGAATATCTAAACTTCATGCAAATCTGACTAGTTACAAACTGATTGACCATCATTAGCATCCAGCAGGCCAAAGGTCTAAAGAACTACTGAGCAAACCCGAGGTTTACCAACAGGCTGTTGCACCATGTAGTAGAGGAGATATACTCTCACTTTGTAAGCTGCATCATGCAAGTAAGTTGTAGTGAAGATAGAAATGAATATTGACATATAATTTTACATGCCTTAACTGAAATGGTCAGAAAGAAGGGAGAGAATAGTGACAGAAGATTTATTATATCCATTGGGAGAACATTTCCTGTCACACTGAGCACGCTCAGTATTGTGTCTGTACAGTTATCTTTACTTGGAATACAATGACAATATATACATGTGTCTACCATCACAGGTCTTGCCATAGAGTTTATACCATTGACATCTATTCCTTTAATATTTCTGCTTGTATTTGAACATTGCCAACAATGTTGCAAATCAATGTGCAGCACTGCCCAGGATGGCATTGATGGATTGTCATGTGGTTCTTTCGCATCGATGCCATGAAGTAGCTTTATTTAATTATCCTGTCTGATTATATTAACCATGAACAGTTTCTCGAATTAGAAGTTGCGACTGGCACACTGGTGTGTCTGTGTGTGTGTGTGTGTTATAGTGTACATGGTGTGTAGTTACCTTCGTCACAGGTCATGTCCTCCAGACAGACTGTAGAATCCACCGGCCAATCCTGTTTCAGTTCCCGCGCTGGAGAAGCATTAATGCATCATTATTGTGGTGGTATATAGTATTAGAAGACAAGTAGCATCATGTAACAGTATTGTGTCTCCACATCTACATCTGTTACATTACAGTTTGTACAGATAAAAAAAAAGGAGGTGAGTCAGCACATCAAATGGTTTTCCCCAATATTATTTTCTGATTGGTGCAGATAATAAGATCTGTTTTATATAAGCTTATACGTTTCACATGTTGCTCTGTGACGTGAACATCAGCCTGTGTGACACAGCGCTGCGTGCGTAATGGTGAAGACAGTCAGCGTGTGTACGTGCACGTAAAGTAGACAGATTACTCAGAGAAACTATGTAGCAATTTGGAGAATTGCAACTGTTACTGTGAAAAAGGTATTTGCAGAGTTGTTGCACTGACTGCAACTCGCCTGCATTTGTTTGTGTTGGACATTATTTCAATTCCAGCTTTTACTGTGTTTTAAATGTACGGAGCACAATTTCAATTTAAACATTTAGATAAGAAAGTTGTCTAAGTCATACGTTTGATACTTGTTGAACTTTTTAAATATTTTATTGTTAATAAATGTTGTATGTTTGTTGTATTCCATATCGTTACTGTAATGACATACTGTGTATATTTTTGTTTGCTACAATGTGTGTCAGTTAATCGTCTTTATATGTTAGAGGATTTGAATCACTTGGCTTCCTCACATTTATTAAGAGCTTAAGTTTAGAGTTTCTTAACGTAGGCTGTCTGTGGTGCGGAAGAAGATGCTCACTTAAGTACCTTCAGGCCGCACTTTAAATAAAAAATACATACATTGCACAGCGTGAGTGCAGTTAGTGAAATAAAGAAATGTTTTATACTTGTTCAGCATGAAAATGAAGCTTCACGTGCAGTAAACAGCTCTTTTTACTGAGAGGACGTACAGTCAGTAAATAAAGTGTGATTGTTTTAGCTGCTGCTCAAGGCAGACGTAACTCTTTAAGATGCAATCTTGAAGATTTTTGTTTAAATAATTATCCGTTAACTATGTATCACGGAAGGAGGTAACACAATAGTTATTGAGCCTATGGCCCACTGATGGAAGTATTGCAATATTTATATAATGTATTTGCAGTAACTGGGTGTCTGTGGCGACTTTCTCCATTGTTTACACACACAAAACATTTAAATATGCACAACATACTGAAAACTTGAAGCTCAAGTACATTACAGTTCATTTAGCTGACACTTCCAAAGCTCCTTACAATAACTTCAACATGTATCAACAACAAGTCTACGGAGTGCTCAACTCTAAGCACACTTGTCTATTTTAAATCAACCAGGACTGAAATCTTGATGATTGCCACTTTTGGTTCATATTAAACATTAAATAAAGCAATGACGCTTCCTATAAGTGTCATGAATTTTTCCATTGTGCATAACATTCTGTCATTTCTGTATGTACAGTAAGGATGTGGCAAAAAACAATATATGCAACATCCATACAGATATACATTTTTTAATTAATTAATAATATTTTTACTCATTTTATATCAAATGTCATTTAACAAAGAACATCAGTGTTCATGATAAAAGTGTAGACTTAAAATGCTCTTAGCCGCCTGCAGTGTGGAGGAGACACTCGTTGATACACTCACAGCCTCTTCAGTTACACAGCTTTGGGACGCTCTAAGGTAGATGAGGAGACAAGGCACCGCTTGCTAAAATGTCAACAATGTCAAATAAAAAAGGGACAGATCCTCCGCCATCAATGGATGAAGTGATGGAAGGATGTTGAATGGACTGACAGATAGACCGAAGATGGAGAAATGGAAAGGCAGGTGAACAGATTTCACACATTCTCTTATTTTCTACAGTTCACTCTTGAGGAAACACTAATTATCAAGTTGTACAGTTTGCCAGTGATAATGACTTTGAACCATGAATAATGAGTGCTAAACTTTGCTCGGGTCTTAATTAGTGTTAGAAAAAGAAAAAAAAAGAACTTATTAGAGAGGGACGAAACATATAGACTTTGTTAGACTTAACTAAAATGCAACCGATGAAATGTATTGTTAATGTAGCCGGTTTAAGGAAGTTGAGCAGATTCTTCTCAGATTAGTCTATTAAAATTATTTTGTGTGACGATGGCAAACAAGGTTAAAAACCCTCGGACAACCACCATGAGTGACACAATAGTGCTGATGTTTGATCTCCTTTGTTATGCATTCCTGTTGCTCGAATTTAAAAGAACTGCAAAAAACGGCTGATTTGTGAAGTTGAAATTAGGAGTTATATATAAGAGGCCTCCTCATTTCACTACAGAAACCTAAATTCAGTGAAGGTAAAGTAAAGTCATAGACGGAAGAGATAACACTGGAAAGGAGCAAAGCTGACTCCTCTGCGTCGTGCTTTATACCCTGTGTGGCGGTGCTGAGGTGTCTCTGGAGTCACAGGGATGCACAGGCCCCTGAGGGGATCCTTGAGAAGCTTGAGAGATACATGAGGAAGCCTGTCATGGACAGACAAAAAGACAAGGCACTGGAGTGGTGGAGGGACAGACCAGGAGATACAGATCTCCTCTGTACATGGAACTCTCTCTCTGGTATGGGAGCTCAGACAGTCATATGTATTCTACTCATTGCTAACCTGACTCATCTCCAACAGCTAATTCACCTGCCTGTGGTGGCCCCACACACACACACACACACACACACACACACACACACACACACACACACACACACACACACACACACACACACACACACACACACACACACACACACACACACACACACACACGGTTCATTTAGAAACCTGCGGTTACTTAGAGAGAGACAGTGTATTATGGTACAACATTACGTTTTTTGCCGAGCTTCAGAGGCTTACATTTAAAATGATATTCGGGGCTACACTCAGAACATACAGGGCAGGGCGGGAAACGGACCTGGTGACACTGCGCCCCGCCAACGGAGCCCAGCGCCCTGCCTGAAATTCAAGGTGTTTTTTAAAAATAAAATTTAAATAAAACAATTAATATATTTTCATTATTCACAACTCACTTTTCACATTGACAAGTCTCTTTTATTAAATAAACTAAACGCTTATGCTATTGATCTAATTTATGTGCACGTTTCAGTTTGTACTGTCTACTTTGCGCATTCACATTCTCTCCTTCGCTCCGTTTTGCGAAGGGCGGGGCTTCGCAGCTGACACCACACACACGTGCCCACACACCTACAGAGTGGAAGAAAGGAGAGGGGAGAGCTAAATAGAAACCGCGCCGCGCACGCACACACAATCTCGTACACGCACTGTGACTCTCATCCATATGTTTCTTCTTCTTCTGTGTTATTGTTCCTGTTTTCTTCTTCTGTGTGTTTACTGGCGGATAACCTTTTTCAGCTAAAGTTAAACATAATACTGCCACCTGCTCTACCGGAGGTCACTTAACACTTTTTTTAATTAGGCCTTCTTTTTTGTTTGAAAGGTTAAAAATACGGGATGATTACGGGAAAATATTTAAACGGGAGAAATCACGGGAAAAACGGGAGGGTTGACAGGTATGCGCTAGTCACGGACGAGGCGGTGGCCCAGTTGGAGGTGATTGAACTTTCTGAGGAAGACCGACTGAAACCTGTTCTGAGGGAAGGGACCCTTGAGTTCTGGAAAACTGTGCCAATGGAAAAAATATCCCAATGTCAAACGGGCTGCGCTCAAGCTACTATCAATGTTTGGGTCAACATACGTCCGTGAGTCGGTGTTTTCTACCCTGAAACACGTGAAATCAAAGTGTGACCACAACGGAATACAAGCCAGATTTGAGGAGGATCGTTCGAGGCAAGGAATGTCAGAAGTTCCACTAATTTAAAGAAGCAACATGCATAGGAAGATGAAACACTTTTTCACATTTGTTTACTGAGCGTTTGTGTGTGTGAGAGTGGACATAATGTTCATTGTTGATAATAACTGGCCTCTGAATACTGGTAGGAGAGGTTTAATTCAATTTCTGTCAATATTATGGTGTGTGACATTTACAATAAATCTGTCTGAGCAGAGCTATGTGTGTCTGTCTGTGTGAGGGTGTGTGTGTCTTTGGGAGGGAGGGTCTTTGAGTGTGTGTGTTTTAGATTTTCATTTAGTCTGTGTGAGAGAGAGAGGGGAGGAAGAGAGTGAGGGAGCACAGAGAAAGGCTGAGAACAGAAGAGAGAAGGAGGGGGGTGCGCATCTGTGACTTTGTGTATGATGTGGCTCTTTGCAGGAACATAGTAACATTTTTTGGCTCTTAACCTCTGACTGGTTGGCCACCCCTGAGCTAGGGGAGACACTGGACACACAGGCTAATTATTTAATAACAGTGTATGTATATGATATTATGGTACTTTAGGTGCATTATAGGGGTAGAGGCCAGCCTTTATGAAGGAATTAATTATTTGAACTTATCAACATGGCTGAACTTAGATCGGTTAGAGAGTTTTAGTGATGGTTTTGATAACTTTTAGATAATTTGCCCAGCCCTATCAGCTGCTCATCTGCAGTTGCTTGTACACTCTCTAGTTCACTCACATGAAAACTCTTTGTTAGAAACTAAACAAGGAACATGATCAAAGATAAAAGTGAAATGTGATGTCCTACCTCTCCTCTGCAGGTCATACTGTCTCCTGTTGTTCTGGTCACTCAGGATCCTCCAGGCTGCATCGACTTCTAGAAACCTTTTCACACCAGACTCTGCTTGTGAAGAACCTCCAAGACGGTCTGGGTGGTACTGGGAGTGCACACACACACACACACACACACACACAGATTATCTTTATTATCATTATCTTCAGCATTAGAATCTATTTAACACAGATTTCTGCCATTGTATAGCTTAGTTGTGCGAGGACAGGATCACTTTACAGCCGATATGAGCAGGAGTTACCCGTAACTTCCTCTACGTACATACAGGCATGTGTATGTATGTATGTATGTATGTATTAAGATACATCAGAAAAACGGTGAGCTTGATCTTTAACAGATTAGAGTTCATCCTTAATATTTTGTATTAATTATTCACGCAATAACAGAAGTTGTTGTTTCTTGAATTAGCATCATGTTTGTGTCAGATGTACCTTCTGTTGGGGCTTAGCACCATAGAGACAGATAGACAGAGGGACATTCTCCTACAGTATGCAGTAGTAGTGGTAGTGTGTTGCTTCCTGGTGATACAGAGACAGACAGAGCAGTGTGTTTACCTGTAAGGCCAGCTGCTGGTACTTGTGTCTGAGCTGCTGCACTGAGTCTGAGGGGCTGGCTCCCAGGACAGCATACAGGTCCTTCTCTGCTGCTTCACACATCCCTGCTCCAACATATACTGGCATCAAAAACACAAAGCTGGTAGAGCTAATGCTCTTACCTCTGGCCTTTAAATAGAAGCATCAGAAGACTCATTGCTGCAATGCATATCTAAAACTTCTAAATTAAAACCTGCCAGATGAGTATCAGGCCAATATATATATATATATATATATATATATATATATATATATATATATATATATATATATAAAACATGTGTATTTGTAATTGTCAGAACTGCAAATGAATGAACAGTGGAGAAGGAGAAGCAGAGATCTACAAATGTCATTCGCATATGAAGAAGCATCACATGGTCATGTCATGCCTCTTTAGTGACATGTCTCACAAAACATCTGCTGCTGCTATTAGTTGAACACACATTCAGTATTTTGAGAGAAACTGTTGAGATCTTGTCCAAACCCTCCCTCAATATAAATATAGACACACTCAGGCTATAGCTATATATATATATATATATATATATATATATATATATATATATATATATATACACACACAGTATATATATATATATATATATATATATATATACACACACAGTATATATATATATATATATATATATATATATATATATATATATATATGTTTATATTTTTTAAACAATTGAATCAAACAATTATACATTACCTATACATGTTCTGACTTGTTTTTCAGCAAAGCTAATTTTCATTTTGTGGCACTTTTGATAACAGCTTTTAATTATGATTATGATTAACGTTACTCTAGATTATTATTATTTTGCCATCAGCTCAGTGACACCTGCTCATTCTAAGAGCTACAATGACGGTGAAGCTGGAGAAAATACAGTGTTATTACTTATTACATACTGATGCCGGTTATATACTTCTGAGTGTAACGTTGGTGAGCAGCTTGCTAACTGGACTCCTAAGCGACGACTCTCTGTCTTCACATACTTTGCCCATACTGTCACATTATCTAATGTTACAGTGTGTTTTGGTGCTAAACCATAACAAAGTGCAAAAAAAATTCGGTATTGTTTGTTTGAACACCTTGTGAATGTGTGTAAGTGTAATATGAACAAGTGAGCTCCGAGCCACACTAACGTTCAATGTAGGCGGAAATGTGGTCATTTTGCTCATAACGAAAGCACATTAAACAGACACAATTCGCTCTGTCTTTTATACGTTTATGTTCTGGATGTAAAGTGTTGAACATACCTAAAAAACAAGGCTGTCACCTGAGAGAAGACATGTGTCCGACGATGTTATGAGTCCCCCTGAAATCAAGGCTGTGTTTTGGTCTGCCTGCTGAGTTCCGCTGGAGAGAACGAAGACTTCCGGTTTCTTTTTTTTCTTTTTTATAAAAGCAACTCTGTGTGAGAAGGAAAAGGCAACACATTGCAAATATAAATTATATACTATATCCTTTACTATATCCTTAATAGTTTACATTGTCGAGACATAAAACCAATAAATGAATGAATGCAAATTTATTTTCTTATTTTCTTTTATTTAGCCATGGAAAACACATTTGAGGGAGAACCCTAATTTTCAATGATGCCACTGTACATAATAAATGCACAATTGATATCAAATAACATTAAAATAAGAATACATGGCTATATCAATAAATAAAAAAGTTCCAATTTGTAAAAAAATGTCACTCTCCGTCTACGGTATATGTAGGCTAATGGTGAAAAATGTTTGGTTTAGGCTGAATACCTCTGCCCCTGAAAACTTGAATGTTGTTGGAAGCAAGACCTTATGCATTACAATGTCCCAGTACCACTGTGAAACATTATTGCTAATAGATTAAATTACTTTCTAGCAATAGTAATAGCCTTATTCTGTGTGCAAGAGGTATTGTGAGCCACAATGCTATGATGCTGTGACAGAAACATTGTAACAATACATTTCCTTCATAGTAATGCATATTAATATTCCTCACCATCCTCATCCTCCTTGCATCAGTGCAACCTTTGACACCATTTACCATTCCATTCTCCTCTTCAACACACCATAGGATAACTGGCATGTCCCTCTCCTGGTTCACCTCCTATCTCTCTGACACACATCAACTGCAAATCCTCCACCGCCCCAGTCACTCACGGTGTCCCCCAGGGTTCAGTCCTCGGTCCTGTACATCCTATTCTACGCCAACATGGCATCTATTTCGACTGCTACGCCTACGCCTACGACACTCAACTTTACTTCTCCTCCAAGACCATCACGCCCACCACCCACTCGACCCTCACCGCCTGTCTTAATGATATTAAAACATGGATGCAACAAAACATTCTACAACTCAATTGCAATAAATCAGAAATAATCATCATTGGTCGAAATTCCAGTCCTTCTCACTCACCATCGGGGTCCAAAGTTACCCCCTCCACCCAGGTCCGCAACCTCAGAATCATCCTTGACCCCACCCTCTCGTTCCTCCCCCATGTCAACCACATCACCAAAACTATTTTTTTCCACCTCAGGAACATTGCCCGCCTTCGACCTTCATTGTCCTTTACCGCTGTCGAAACATTCATCCATGCCCTTCCAGACGCGACTACTGCAAAAGCATCCTCTACGGCTCACCCAACAAAATCACTAATAAACTTCAGTATGTCCAAAACTCCGCTGCCCGCCTGCTCACCTCCACCCGCTGCCGAGACCACATCACCCCGGTCCTCCACAACCTCCACTGGGTCCCGGTCAAACACAGGATTAGCTTCAAAATACTACTCACGCCTACAAAGCCTTAAACAACCTGGCCCCTCCCTACCTCTCGGAAACTCCCCCCGAGCCACATCCCTACCTGTTGCCCCAGGTCCAGAGATGCAAACACCATAAAAAGACCACCAGGACCAAACTCCAGGCCTGGGGTGACAGGGCCTTCTCAGTTGCTGCACCCTCCCTCTGGAATCAGTCAAACACTCTATCGTCATTCATGCAAGCCCTTAAAACCCACCTTTTCGTGATTGCTTTTGTCTGCTGAACTCCTTCCCCTCATCTTAAGACTCCGCTAGTTTTAACTGCTCTCTGTTGTGGTTTTGTTTTGTTCTGTTTGTTCTTTTGTTTGCATCTTGTGTGTGTACGAATGTGTATATTAGTCTGTTTCATGCTAGTATGGAATGTTTCTAAATTGTAAAGCGTCTTTGTGTATCTAGAAAAGCCCTGTATAAATTATATATATTATTATTAGTAGTAGTAGTAGTAGTAGTAGTATATCATTTGGTCATCAGCATTTTTTTTACTAACTATCGTGCAAGTCTAAAGAGTGCTAGTTCAAAACAGTGATGTACTAACTTGACCTGGCTGGTATAAAGCAGACTACTGGTTAGGCAGTAGGTCACTGGTTAGGCCACCATTGTAATTGGGGAATGTAGTCCAGAATGTAGATGGATAATGTAATATTGTAATTTTAATATATTCTAACTATGTGAGATGATTAGTATGTGTAAGTGTTGAATTCCACTGCCAAATCTCTGAAACAGCAGCCAGGAAAGAGCAGCAATAGACCCCATGCTGGGAAATCTGTCCTGTCTATACAGACCAGGAGCAATCTGTTAATTGAAATGGGAAAAGAACAGATGAGGTGACACAATGACACCTTATGATCTGACTTCCTGTCTGTCACTCACTTACGGCTCTTGAACAGCGACTACAGAGAGAGGGGGAGGGGAGCAGAGACAGGCAGTTACTGACATTGTTATGTAGTTAATTATTTCTTTATTTTGGGTGAATTAAGGATCAATTAGTCAAGTAAATAAAATAATCACCATTAAAATGGGTTTTATTACTGGTCTGTATAGTCTCATGAAGTTCAATACAACTTCCCTGAAATAAAGCCTGTCTTTGTGAAGCTTTTTGCTGGTAGTTTTTTATTCCAGTGTTATAATGAAAGAAGGTTCTAGTGTTTTGAGCTTGAATATTAACATACTGTACGTACATGAGAAGGACATATGAGAGACACATAAAAGTGTATGCACATACAACTGCATTAAAACATAATTAGAATGAATTAATTAAATGAATCACATTCCTTGTCTCATAGACAGTATTAGGTGACACATTGTATATCTTAAATCAGTTCACCTTCAGATTCTGACTCAGTTTTGGATGATTTCCAAAGAGGTCCGTTGAGAAATGTGTGCGCCCCGATACGCAGTGTTTAGAGTTTCCCTGTTAGGCTTTAGTAGCGTTTCTCTTTTGGGTTGCGTCATTCTGACTGGTAGTAGTCTCTTGGTGCCAGCGTCTGGGTTGACATTTGAGCAACAAAAATAATTTGAGCAGAAAACAAATAGACTTAAATAAGAAATGGAAAGGCAACATTTAATTAAACAATGTAGAAAATGTAGGAATTGTAGGAAAGGCGATAAGCCACACACACACACACACACACACTACAAGTTTCACAAGGCTTTGTGACACATAGCACACAAAGCCTTGTGAAACTTGTAGTGTGTGTGTGTGTGTGTGTGTGTGTGTGTGTGTGTGTGTGTGTGTGTGTGTGTGTGTGTGTGTGTGTGTGTGTGTGTGTGTGTGCTGGCTAGCACTCTAAGACGTAGAACGTGCTTGTCATTTGCTGTCACATTTTAATCGCTGGTGTTCCACTGCTAATGTTGATTTTTTTTTTTAAAGCCCCCTGCGTGTTAATAGTGTTGGAACAATTTAATAAATAAGTTCTGCACTGTTTTGCAACTTACGTGAGTAACCTTACACAGGTCCCTTCTGTGGCAGCACCAGACTCGCTTGTGCCAGCATTAAGTGGAAGAAAGGGGAACTCTGTCACTGCAAGGTAAGTAGTTAAAGCTTTGACACAGTTCATTTACAAGTTTTGTATGTTAGTCCTGCACTCATTGTTAATTATTTGTCTTCAGGTCTGGTGGCTCCTGCTGTGGGGTTGGACAGCATGCACTCAAACTGTAAGTGTATAGCATTTTGAAATAAATGTGAATGTGTGAATGGAAGTGTAACATTTAATAATCTAAAACAACACACTGTGGTTTGAAAAATAACTAGAACCTTGCCAATTGTGTTTTGCGATAACACACAAAAAACTGGAATGGTTGTCAAAGTTCAAAAAGGCCCCCACCACTGCCCCATAGCACACAAAGCCTTGTGAAACTTGTAGTGTGTGTGTGTGTGTGTGTGTGTGTGTGTGTGTGTGTGTGTGTGTGTGTGTGTGTGTGTGTGTGTGTGTGTGTGTGCTGGCTAGCACTCTAAGACGTAGAGCAGCTGTTCATTAGAAATGTGTGAGCTGAAGAAACAACACAGACTGATACAAACAGAAATCTCTGGCTCATTAAAGACAAAAAAAAGAACAACCAGCCAGAGACGACACACACACACACGCACACACACACGCACACACACACGCACACGCACACACACACACACACACACACACACACACACACACACATACACACACACACACACACACACACACACACACACACACACACACACCTACCTGCTCGCGATCATAAAGCTGTTGTTAATTGCAAAAGACAATAAAAACATGATAAACAAGCTGATTATTACAAGCAGCTACAACATGTCAGTCAGACAGAATCATTGACCCACACATCAGATTTCTCCTCTGCAGACGATCTGACATACAGACTGACTGAAGGATACACGCACAAAGTAAATTGAGAACAGATGTTCATTAGAAAGGTGTTAACTAAAATAATAATCATCAACAATGAAAAAACAACAACAACAACAACTAAATAAAGAGCTCTCTCATTAACTTAATCCACTGTGCCTGTTATTGTCTCTCAAAGACAAACAACGCACTAAACGCCCACATCAAAAAAAAAAAATCGTCCAGTTAGTGTTAGGATGATTATTTAGGACCAGTGACCAAGTTAAAAAGGATGTCTTTGTAAAAATGTTGCGACATAAGCAGCATGGCTGTAAGTTTCTCTCTTTACATGCCTTCACATTTGGAGGAAATAATAACAATAACAATAATAATAACAATAATCAAATTTGCTTTATCCAAATACAGTGTTTTATCTTTGTTGGGTGCTGTTGTTACGATAGCAAACAGAACTTGATTGAGTTTGACTAGTTTGAACAGTAGGCCACGACTGTTGGGGTTATAATGAGTCTTTGTTTGGGGTCTAGGGAGCTTGGGTTTCAGGGTTACAAAAATAAATATGTTATCAGGTCATGTATTAAAAGAAACAATGTTGTCTCTTGGAAATGGGAAACAAACTAGTCTCCTATGATAAAGGCTGATGTTTTGCTGACCCATTCATTCACCCCACCTTTCTACACGCACTTTTCCACTCTATGATAACGTGTCCTGTCTTCCTCCTGTCATAACTGCTACAGCCATGAGAGGCACTGTCACTTGAACGTAAACATAAGTGCTTTTGGTTCAGAAAAGTTATCTGAAAAGTTCTTCATAAGTAAGAGGTTGTTGCCAATATTGATATGTGATATGTTACAGAGGATTCAGAGTCCAGAGTGCTGACCATTAAACCACAGAACCCCACAAGCTGTCATGTCGTTATGGTGAATTATTTAGGCTAAATAAATAAAAGTGACTTGATCTGACTTGACTTGAAAGATTGTCGTTAGCTGTTATTATTGAGGAATTGTAACCTAAATTAATTCTATCCTCTCTTGTAATCTCAGTTCTCCCTGTTGGAGACTCTTACCGAAGCTTTAGATCTTAAGATAGGTGATAATAATGTGGGTCCATGTTATTTGATGTTTCTTAACTCATTTATCGTCTAAGTTATGACCCTGGTATACCTCATCTACAAGCTCACATAGGCTGC
The DNA here is from genome assembly GCF_900634415.1 of Cottoperca gobio. NCBI lineage: Eukaryota > Metazoa > Chordata > Actinopteri > Perciformes > Bovichtidae > Cottoperca > Cottoperca gobio. The sequence continues at coordinate 2,505,540 of NC_041360.1, forward strand.
AAGAGGTAATGGCTAGTCCAAACCTCTTCAGTGACGCTTTGTGTTGCCCAACTGAGCCTCACACACTCTGCCTCACACACACAAACTCAACCACACACAGGCGAAATACAGGCGACTGCTAACTACTAGTGCATGTAAACACACTAGAGTGGAAACAGACCCCATCTCATCCTCACCACAGCTCTGTTACACACACACACACAGTCTGCCCACCACCTGCTTCCCTCTCTTGGCCTGGTGACATACTCAGTTGTCAAGGTGTATGTGTATGCGTGTACATGCGCGTGTGTCAGTTTGTGTGTGTGTTTGTGATTGATGATGGGTCGCATCTTGCTGTGCTCTGAAACACTTCACTGATTTAAACTGCTGAACCAGCAAGAGACTGTCTGTGCGTGTGTGTCGCAATGAATCTGAGCCAGAGAAACACAGCTGGTCAACAGAAGTTCCCAGGCAGCTGCTTCCTAAATAAAGCTTCAGTACACTTCTAAAGTCGGCATGTCTGCCAACTATTTTAGCAGGTTTTTTACAGTTATTCATCCCATTGTACACATTTCAACTTGTACTGCTACACAGCAAAATGCAACAACCCTTGAAAAGCTATAGTGACACAGATATCCAGAATCTATTTGTAAGAAATGTTCAATGAATAAAACATTAAAGTTTACTTTAATGGTTCTAGTTTGATCCACCAAGTCTTGAGAAAACCATCCAACTCTCTTTGGCTGTCTCGGTGCTCCATGCCAAGTCGGCTCTTCGCCATTTCATGCTGGGCTTGTAGATTCAATCAGCTCTTTCGAGCTCCAACTGTATTTTGGGGGTCAGTGAAAGCTGGAAGGAGTCAACCTTATGAACGAGGGACAAATCACGATCTGAAAGCAGCTCAAATATGATTGAAATGATTGAAAGTAGACTACATTTAAGCAAATATTTTATCGTGTAACACTTTACAGTTCTGGACAGCCATGTAGACATTCCTTAAAGGGATGCTTCACTCATTTTTGCGCAGGCGCGCATCTCCTCCTTCAGAGTCCAGAAGTGTTTTAAATAGTAAGTTGTGTGAGAGTGTGTTAAAATATGAGAGGCCCCTAGGGACACTATTCAGAATTACCACCCAGACACACATATACAGTATGAAACATTCTCTCACACACAGCTGAAACCAAATTCACTCACATACACATGTTGAACGCTCTCTCATCCAAATATGAAACACTTTCATATACACACGTGAAATGTTCTCACATACACATGTGAAACACTCTCATATACACATGTGAAACACTCTCACATACACATGTTAAACTCTCTCATATACACATGTGAAACGCTCTCATAAACACATGTGAAACACTCTCATATACACATGTGAAATACTCTCATATACACATGTGAAATACTCTCATATATACATGTGAAACGCTCTCATAAACACATGTGAAATACTCTCATATACACATGTGAAACGCTCTCATAAACACATGTGAAACACTCTCACATACACATGTGAAACTCTCTCACATACACATGTGAAACTCTCATATACACATGTGAAACACTCTCTCATATACACATGTAAAACTCTCTCACATACACATGTGAAAAACTCTCATATACACATGTGAAACACTCTCACAAACACATGTGAAACTCTCTAACATACACATGTGAAACACTCTCATATACACATGTGAAACACTCTCATAAACACATGTGAAACAATTTCAAATACACATGTGAAACAATTACATATACACATGTGAAACACTTTCATATACAAATGTGAAGCGCTCTCACATACACATGTGAAACACTCTCACATACACATGTGAAACACTCTCACATACACATGTGAAACACTCTCACATACATATGTGAAAAACTCTCATATACACACGTGAAACACTCTCATAAACACATGTGAAAACAATTTCATATACACATGTGAAACAATTTCCTATACAAATGTGAAGCGCTCTCACATGCACATGTGAAACACTCTCACATACACATGTGAAACACTCACATACAGATGTGAAACACTCTCATATACTCATGTGAAACACTCTCATATACACATGTGAAACACTCTCATAAACACATGTGAAACAATTTCATATACACATGTGAAACAATTTCATATACACATGTGAAACACTCTCACATACACATGTGAAACACTCACATACACATGTGAAACACTCTCACATACACATGTGAAACACTCTCATATACAAATATGAAGCGCTCTCACATACACATGTGAAACACTCTCATATACACATGTGAAACACTCTCATAAAAACACTTCTCATATACACATGTGAAACAATTTCATATACACATGTGAAACACTCTCACATACACATGTGAAACACTCTCACATACACATGTGAAACACTCTCACATACACATGTGAAACACTCTCACATACACATGTGAAACACTCTCATATACAAATATGAAGCGCTCTCACATACACATGTGAAACACTCTCATATACACATGTGAAACACTCTCATAAAAACACTTCTCATATACACATGTGAAACGCTCTCATAAACACATGTGAAACGCTTTCAAATACAAATGTGAAACGCTCTCACATACACATGTGAATTACTCTCACATACACATGTGAAACACTTTCATAAACACATGTGAAACACTTTCATATACACATGTGAAAGGCTCTCATAAACACATGTGAAACACTCTCATATACACATGTGAAACACTCTCATAAACACATGTGAAACAATTTCATATACACATGTGAAACAATTTCATATACACATGTGAAACACTTTCATATACAAATGTGAAGCGCTCTCAAATACACATGTGAAAAACTCTCACATACACATGTGAAAACACTCTCACATACACATGTGAAACACTCTCACATACATATGTGAAAAACTCTCATATACACACGTGAAACACTCTCATATACACATGTGAAACACTCTCACATACACATGTGAAACACTCTCACATACATATGTGAAAAACTCTCATATACACACGTGAAACACTCTCATAAACACATGTGAAAAAAATTTCATATACACATGTGAAACAATTTCCTATACAAATGTCAAGCGCTCTCACATACACATGTGAAACACTCTCACATACACATGTGAAACACTCATATACACATGTGAAACACTCTCATATACACATGTGAAACACTCTCATAAACACATGTGAAACACTCTCATATACACATGTGAAATACTCTCACATACACATGTGAAACACTCTCATATACACATGTGAAACACTCTCATATACACATGTGAAACACTTTCATATACACAGGTGAAACACTTTCATATACACATGTGAAACACTCTCATATACACATGTGAAACACTCTCACATACACATGTGAAACTCTCTCACATGCACATGTGAAACACTCTCATATACACATGTGAAACACTCTCACATACACATGTGAAACACTCTCACATACACATGTGAAACACTCACATACACATGTGAAACACTCTCATATATAAATATGAAGCGCTCTCACATACACATGTGAAACACTCTCATATACACATGTGAAACACTCTCATAAAAACACTTTCATATACACATGTAAAACAATTTCATATACACATGTGAAACACTCTCACATACACATGTGAAACACTCTCACATACACATGTCAAACACTCTCACATACACATGTCAAACACTCTCATATACAAATATGAAGCGCTCTCACATACACATGTGAAAGACTCTCATATACACATGTGAAACACTCTCATAAAAACACTTCTCATATACAAATGTGAAACGCTCTCATAAACACATGTGAAACGCTTTCAAATACAAATGTGAAACGCTCTCACATACACATGTGAAACACTTTCATAAACACATGTGAAACACTTTCATATACACATGTGAAAGGCTCTCATATACACATGTGAAACACTCTCATATACACATGTGAAACACTCTCATAAACACATGTGAAACAATTTCATATACACATGTGAAACAATTTCATATACACATGTGAAACACTTTCATATACAAATGTGAAGCGCTCTCACATACACATGTGAAAAACTCTCACATACACATGTGAAACACTCATATACACATGTGAAACACTCTCATAAACACATGTGAAACAATTTCATATACACATGTGAAACAATTTCATATACAAATGTGAAGCGCTCTCACATACACATGTGAAACACTCTCACATACACATGTGAAACACTCTCATAAACACATGTGAAACACTCTCATATACACATGTGAAACACTCTCATAAACACATGTGAAACAATTTCATATACACATGTGAAACAATTTCATATACACATGTGAAACACTCTCACATACACATTTGAAACACTCACAAACACATGTGAAACACTCTCACATACACATGTGAAACACTCTCATATACAAATATGAAGCGCTCTCACATACACATGTGAAACACTCTCATATACACATGTGAAACACTCTCATAAAAACACTTGTCATATACACATGTGAAACAATTTCATATACACATGTGAAACACTCTCACATACACATGTGAAACACTCTCACATACACATGTGAAACACTCTCACATACACATGTGAAACACTCTCACATACATATGTGAAAAACTCTCATATACACACGTGAAACACTCTCATAAACACATGTGAAAACAATTTCATATACACATGTGAAACAATTTCCTATACAAATGTGAAGCGCTCTCACATACACATGTGAAACACTCTCACATACACATGTGAAACACTCTCACATACACATGTGAAACACTCTCACATACACATGTGAAACACTCTCATATACACATGTGAAACACTCTCACATACACATGTGAAACACTCTCACATACACATGTGAAACACTCGCATATACAAATATGAAGCGCTCTCACATACACATGTGAAACACTCTCATATACACATGTGAAACACTCTCATAAAAACACTTCTCATATACACATGTGAAACGCTCTCATAAACACAGTGTGAAACGCTTTCAAATACAAATGTGAAACGCTCTCACATACACATGTGAATTACTCTCACATACACATGTGAAACACTTTCATAAACACATGTGAAACACTTTCATATACACATGTGAAAGGCTCTCATAAACACATGTGAAACACTCTCATATACACATGTGAAACACTCTCATAAACACATGTGAAACAATTTCATATACACATGTGAAACAATTTCATATACACATGTGAAACACTTTCATATACAAATGTGAAGCGCTCTCAATTACACATGTGAAAAACTCTCACATACACATGTGAAACACTCTCACATACACAGGTGAAACACTCTCACATACATATTTGAAAAACTCTCATATACACACGTGAAACACTCTCATAAACACATGTGAAAAAAATTTCATATACACATGTGAAACAATTTCCTATACAAATGTCAAGCGCTCTCACATACACATGTGAAACACTCTCACATACACATGTGAAACACTCTCACATACACATGTGAAACACTCTCATATACACATGTGAAAAACTCTCATATACACACGTGAAACACTCTCATAAACACATGTGAAAACAATTTCATATACACATGTGAAACACTCTCACATACATATGTGAAAAACTCTCACATACACATGTGAAACACTCTCACATACACATGTGAAACACTCTCACATACACATGTGAAACACTCTCACATACATATGTGAAAAACTCTCATATACACACGTGAAACACTCTCATAAACACATGTGAAAACAATTTCATATACACATGTGAAACAATTTCCTATACAAATGTGAAGCGCTCTCACATACACATGTGAAACACTCTCACATACACATGTGAAACACTCTCACATACACATGTGAAACACTCTCACATACACATGTGAAACACTCTCATATACACATGTGAAACACTCTCACATACACATGTGAAACACTCTCACATACACATGTGAAACACTCGCATATACAAATATGAAGCGCTCTCACATACACATGTGAAACACTCTCATATACACATGTGAAACACTCTCATAAAAACACTTCTCATATACACATGTGAAACGCTCTCATAAACACATGTGAAACGCTTTCAAATACAAATGTGAAACGCTCTCACATACACATGTGAATTACTCTCACATACACATGTGAAACACTTTCATAAACACATGTGAAACACTTTCATATACACATGTGAAAGGCTCTCATAAACACATGTGAAACACTCTCATATACACATGTGAAACACTCTCATAAACACATGTGAAACAATTTCATATACACATGTGAAACAATTTCATATACACATGTGAAACACTTTCATATACAAATGTGAAGCGCTCTCAATTACACATGTGAAAAACTCTCACATACACATGTGAAACACTCTCACATACACAGGTGAAACACTCTCACATACATATTTGAAAAACTCTCATATACACACGTGAAACACTCTCATAAACACATGTGAAAAAAATTTCATATACACATGTGAAACAATTTCCTATACAAATGTCAAGCGCTCTCACATACACATGTGAAACACTCTCACATACACATGTGAAACACTCTCACATACACATGTGAAACACTCTCATATACACATGTGAAACACTCTCATATACACATGTGAAACACTCTCATAAACACATGTGAAACACTCTCATATACACATGTGAAATACTCTCACATACACATGTGAAACACTCTCATATACACATGTGAAACACTTTCATATACACAGGTGAAACACTTTCATATACACATGTGAAACACTCTCATATACACATGTGAAACACTCTCACATACACATGTGAAACTCTCTCACATACACATGTGAAACACTCTCATATACACATGTGAAACACTCTCACATACACATGTGAAAGACTCTCACATACACATGTGAAACACTCTCACATACACATGTGAAACACTCTCACATACACATGTGAAACACTCTCATATACAAATATGAAGCGCTCTCACATACACATGTGAAACACTCTCATATACACATGTGAAACACTCTCATAAAAACACTTCTCATATACACATGTAAAACAATTTCATATACACATGTGAAACACTCTGACATACACATGTGAAACACTCTCACATACACATGTGAAACACTCTCACATACACATGTCAAACACTCTCATATACAAATATGAAGCGCTCTCACATACACATGTGAAACACTCTCATATACACATGTGAAACACTCTCATAAAACACTTCTCATATACAAATGTGAAACGCTCTCATAAACACATGTGAAACGCTTTCAAATACAAATGTGAAACGCTCTCACATACACATGTGAAACACTCTCACATACACATGTGAAACACTTTCATAAACACATGTGAAACACTTTCATATACACATGTGAAAGGCTCTCATATACACATGTGAAACACTCTCATATACACATGTGAAACACTCTCATAAACACATGTGAAACAATTTCATATACACATGTGAAACAATTTCATATACACATGTGAAACACTTTCATATACAAATGTGAAGCGCTCTCACATACACATGTGAAAAACTCTCACATACACATGTGAAACACTCATATACACATGTGAAACACTCTTATAAACACATGTGAAACAATTTCATATACACATGTGAAACAATTTTCATATACAAATGTGAAGCGCTCTCACATACACATGTGAAACACTCTCACATACACATGTGAAACACTCATATACACATGTGAAACACTCTTATAAACACATGTGAAACAATTTCATATACACATGTGAAACAATTTCATATACAAATGTGAAGCGCTCTCACATACACATGTGAAACACTCTCACATACACATGTGAAACACTGTCATATACACATGTTAAACACTCTCATATACACATGTGAAACACTCTCATAAACACATGTGAAACAATTTCATATACACATGTGAAACAATTTCATATACACATGTGAAACACTCTCACATACACATGTGAAACACTCACAAACACATGTGAAACACTCTCACATACACATGTGAAACACTCTCATATACAAATATGAAGGCGCTCTCACATACACATGTGAAACACTCTCATATACACATGTGAAACACTCTCATAAAAACACTTCTCATATACACATGTGAAACAATTTCATATACACATGTGAAACACTCTCACATACACATGTGAAACACTCTCACATACACATGTGAAACACTCTCACATACACATGTGAAACACTCTCACATACATATGTGAAAAACTCTCATATACACACGTGAAACACTCTCATAAACACATGTGAAAACAATTTCATATACACATGTGAAACAATTTCCTATACAAATGTGAAGCGCTCTCACATACACATGTGAAACACTCTCACATACACATGTGAAACACTCTCACATACACATGTGAAACACTCTCATATACACATGTGAAACACTCTCATATACACATGTGAAACACTCTCATATACACATGTGAAACACTCTCATAAACACACTTCTCATATACACATGTGAAACGCTCTCATATACACATGTGAAACGCTCTCACATACACATGTGAAACACTCTCATATACACATGTGAAACACTCTCATAAACACATGTGAAACACTTTCATATACACATGTGAAACGCTCTCATAAACACATGTGAAACACTCTCATATACACATGTGAAACACTCTCATAAACACTGTGAAACAATTTCATATACACATGTGAAACAATTTCATATACACATGTGAAACACTTTCATATACAAATGTGAAACGCTCTCACATACACATGTGAAACACTCTCACATACACATGTGAAAACACTCTCATATACACATGTGAAACACTCTCATATACACATGTGAAACACTCTCATAAACACATGTTGAAACATTTCATATACACATGTGAAACACTTTCATATACACATGTGAAACGCTCTCATAAACACATGTGAAACACTCTCATATACACATGTGAAACACTCTCATAAACACATGTGAAACACTCTCATATACACATGTGAAACGCTCTCATATACACATGTGAAACATTCTCATATACACATGTGAAATGCTCTCAAACACATGTGAAACGCTCTCATATACACATGTGAAACGCTCTCATAAACACACTCTCATATACACATGTGAAACGCTCTCATAGACACATGTGAAACACTCTCATAAACACATGTGAAACACTTTTCATATACACATGTGAAACACTCTCATATATACATGTGAAACACTCTCATATACACATGTGAAACACTCTCATATACACATGTGAAACACTCTCATATACACATGTGAAACACTCTCATAAACACATGTGAAACACTCTCATATACACATGTGAAACACTCTCATAAACACATGTGAAACACTCTCATATTCACATGTGAAACGCTCTCATAAACACATGTGAAACGCTCTCATATACACACTCTCATATACACATGTGAAACACTCTCATAAACACATGTGAAACACTCTCATATACACATGTGAAATGCTCTCAAACACATGTGAAACGCTCTCATATACACATGTGAAACGCTCTCATAAACACATGTGAAACACTTTCATATACACATGTGAAACGCTCTCATAAACACATGTGAAACACTCTCATATACACATGTGAAACACTCTCATAAACACATGTGAAACACTCTCATATACATATGTGAAACGCTCTCATATACACATGTGAAACGCTCTCATAAACACACTCTCATATACACATGTGAAACGCTCTCATAGACACATGTGAAACACTCTCATATACACATGTGAAACACTCTCATATACACATGTGAAACGCTCTCATATACACATGTGAAACGCTCTCATATACACATGTGAAACACTCTCATATACACATGTGAAACACTCTCATATACATATGTGAAACGCTCTCATAAACACATGTGAAACATTCTCATATACACATGTGAAATGCTCTCAAACACATCTGAAACGCTCTCATATACACACTCTCATATACACATGTGAAACGCTCTCATAGACACATGTGAAACACTCTCATAAACACATGTGAAACACTTTCATATACACATGTGAAACACTTTCATATATACATGTGAAACACTCTCATATACACATGTGAAACGCTCTCATATACACATGTGAAACACTTTCATATACAAATGTGAAACTCTCTCACATACACATGTGAAACACTCTCACATACACATGTGAAACACTCTCACATGTGAAACACTCTCATAACACATATGAAACACTCTCATATACACATGTGAAACACTCTCATAAACACATATGAAACACTCTCATATACACATGTGAAACACTCTCATATACACATGTGAAACACTCTCATATACACATGTGAAACACTCTCATATACACATGTGAAACACTCTCATATACACATGTGAAACACTCTCATAAACACATGTGAAACACTCTCATATACACATGTGAAACACTCTCATATACACATGTGAAACGCTCTCATATACACATGTGAAACACTTTCATATACACAGGTGAAACACTTTCATATACACATGTGAAACACTCTCATATACACATGTGAAACACTCTCATATACACATGTGAAACGCTCTCATATACACATGTGAAACACTTTCATATACAAATGTGAAACTCTCTCACATACAATGTGAAACACTCTCACATACACATGTGAAACACTCTCACATGTGAAACACTCTCATAAACACATATGAAACACTCTCATATACACATGTGAAACACTCTCATATACACATGTGAAACACTCTCATATACACATGTGAAACACTGTCATATACACATGTGAAACACTCTCATATACACATGTGAAACACTCTCATAAACACATGTGAAACACTCTCATATACACATGTGAAACGCTCTCATAAACACATGTGAAACACTATCATATACACATGTGAAACGCTCTCATATACACATGTGAAACACTCTCATAAACACAAGTGAAACACTCTCATATACACATGTGAAACGCTCTCATATACACATGTGAAATGCTCTCAAACACATGTGAAACACTCTCATATACACATGTGAAACACTCTCATAAAACTAACACATGTGAAACACTATAAACTACATGTGAAACACTCTCATATACACATGTGAAACACTCTCATAAACACAAGTGAAACGCTCTCATATACACATGTGAAACACTCTCATAAACACAAGTGAAACACTCTCATAAACACATGTGAAACACTCTCATATACACATGTGAAATGCTCTCAAACACATGTGAAACACTCTCATATACACATGTGAAACACTCATAAACAATTCAATCATTTTGATGTTGATTTTAACTTTTTCAAACAACATTATTTTCTCAACTAACTGATTCTGCTTTGACTACAGGCTGATCAGACTGACAGGCTAATGATCTCGTGATTGTGATGACTGATCTTGCTCCACTTTCTAATCTCTCATCAAGAGACAGAGGGTCTTCTTCTGTTGCCTGCTGTAAATGCCACTCCACTTATTCTTCACCTTTGGCACTTTTGGCTCTCTGTCTTCACTGGAATCGTTGGCACTTGATATTTCTACACTTCTCCTGTTATATTGTTGTTAAACCTGGAGTCTCGTTTCCTCCTTTAACTTTACAACAAAAAGTTTTTTTTTAATTACTATTTCCACCTGTAAATCAGAGCATGAAACACTCTCACATACACATGTGAAACACTCTCACATGTGAAACACTCTCATAAACACATATGAAACACTCTCATATACACATGTGAAACACTCTCATATACACATGTGAAACACTCTCATATACACATGTGAAACACTGTCATATACACATGTGAAACACTCTCATATACACATGTGAAACACTCTCATAAACACATGTGAAACACTCTCATATACACATGTGAAACGCTCTCATAAACACATGTGAAACACTATCATATACACATGTGAAAACGCTCTCATATACACATGTGAAACACTCTCATAAACACAAGTGAAACACTCTCATATACACATGTGAAACGCTCTCATATACACATGTGAAATGCTCTCAAACACATGTGAAACACTCTCATATACACATGTGAAACACTCTCATAAACACAAGTGAAACACTCTCATAAACACATGTGAAACACTCTCATATACACATGTGAAACACTCTCATAAACACAAGTGAAACGCTCTCATATACACATGTGAAACACTCTCATAAACACAAGTGAAACACTCTCATAAACACATGTGAAACACTCTCATATACACATGTGAAATGCTCTCAAACACATGTGAAACACTCTCATATACACATGTGAAACACTCATAAACAATTCAATCATTTTGATGTTGATTTTAACTTTTTCAAACAACATTATTTTCTCAACTAACTGATTCTGCTTTGACTACAGGCTGATCAGACTGACAGGCTAATGATCTCGTGATTGTGATGACTGATCTTGCTCCACTTTCTAATCTCTCATCAAGAGACAGAGGGTCTTCTTCTGTTGCCTGCTGTAAATGCCACTCCACTTATTCTTCACCTTTGGCACTTTTGGCTCTCTGTCTTCACTGGAATCGTTGGCACTTGATATTTCTTACACTTCTCCTGTTATATTGTTGTTAAACCTGGAGTCTCGTTTTCCTCCTTTAACTTTACAACAAAAAGTTTTTTTTTAATTACTATTTCCACCTGTAAATCAGAGCTGACAAGTCTAACTAACTGTACTCTATCGAAAGGAATATTTTTGGCAAATAATAATATGTTTTATTGTTTTCCTAAGATTTAGATTTCCATTTTACCTCAGAAAATGTTCGCTTCAAGTTTAGATGTGATGACTGAAACAGCTTTGTTCTGTCAACATGAAAGAATATGCTATCCAAATATCTCCACAGTTGTTTTGTGTACACATTGTGTGCTGTGCATTAACATGGATTGGCACAGAAAATGAGACACTGTCGTCTGAAGAGCAGTTAAGTTATGCATTGGACTTATTGTTTGACAAGGTTACACACCTCCTGTAGTGGATAAAGTAAAAAATTTCAAATGTATGCCATAATACAGGCAAATACTGTACACAATATCAATTTATTGCAAGACAAACTAAAGCAAATGCTGTTGAGGGCTTTTTTTTTGCATTAACATTGTTGCCAATGGAATCTATTGTAAATGCTCTAAAAACTAAGGTGACTACAGCTGCTAGAAGCAACACGTTAGAATAATTCCAGAGCCACCTTTAAGGTAACAGGCCGTGAGTGATACAGAAAACACAGGTTTTAGGAGGATTATCCCTTAAACTGTGAAAAGGAATAGTTGAGATTTAGAGCAGAATCTCAACTATCTCAGCAGAATTGCTTTAGTTAAGAATGACATTCACATGCTGTGAACTGTGATCTTCAGGGTTGTATTTCTTCATTTAAGATCAAGTATAGCTGGGATGTGTAACATTGAGCTTAATTGTATGAAAAAATGGATTTCTGAAAACATAACCCCAAACATCTTGACCTGAACTCTTCCAGTGTTTCTTGTCCTCTGCAAATAAAGCCCTGTAGTATTTGTATCCCTATAACGTCACCGAGTGTATTCCTGTTATTTCACTGTGTACTTAAGTGTGTGGATACTGTCTGTCTGTGTGTTTGTCTTTTTGTGTGTGCTGGCATGTGTGTTTTCTTTAGCAGCGGTCTGAGTGTTATGAATGTGTCAGTGTGTGTGCTGAAGCATAAGTGTGGGGCATGTCTATGTGTTCATGCATGCAATGAATTAATTCCAAGTGTGTGTGTGTTGAAGCGTACCCTGTCTTAATTGTACGTGTGTGTGAACTCAAATGTAGCTGAAGTTCATACAAACTGAAACAAGAAGGAACAACTTTAAGAGTCCTCATGTCGAATTATTGCATGAAACCTCTGATCAATACTTACATTTTAATCAGAAATGTAAAAAGTGTACATGGGTCGGTGTAGTTTGCATGGGTGGGCATAGAAAGTCCTATAATTAAATGTATTATGATCCTCTTGTCCAGCTCTACTGAAGGACTGGTGATGTCAGATAGTCTGTTCAAACACTTTGGTCCAGAACAAGAAATCTTCACATCGAATGGACAGACGACTATAACATTAACATGGATGTGGACATTAATGGTCCACAGAAGATGATTCCTTATGATTTTGGTAACCCCTGTTTTAAATTTCACACATAAATATTAAACTATTGAGGACAGATTGCCATGGAATCCTTGGAGATTGACAGTGTCCTCTTGCTGTCAAATGTATTTGCTCCACTTGGTGATCTACCTGACTCCTTACTCTGCCCAGTCACCTTCACTCCAGAACATGTGCCCCCTCCTACACCTGTTATCAATTTCAGAGACCCGCCCCCAAATCTTTGCCGTTTATGGATTCAGCATCTCAGATCCGGAGTTTCTACTGGTGGGAGACTCTATTGTCTTTTATGTGGAACTCCCCAGGGGCTTAACATACTATTTTTCTGGTGCAAAAATATCTTGGATATAGCCCAGTTCATCCGTGCAATAATTGAGCTCCACCCATCTGCCCATACAGTCTTCGTCCATGTGGGTACAAATGACGTACAAACAATCAATCAAACTCCAACATGATATTGAACTGCTTGCTGTAACTGCTGAACGTTTGGGTAAACAGTGTATAATATCTGGGCCCATTCCAACTCTGAAAAGGTTTTAGTCAGTGGCTTCAGGGGCTGTGTTCTGCCTCCAGTTACAGCTTTATTAATCAGTTTGACGCATTTTGGAATAGGAGAGATAAATGTTAAAAAGAGATAGTCTACACGCTAACAGAAAGGGCACAAATGTGCTCACAGCAAAATGTGTGTTCTATATACAGTACCTGCCCATACTGACTTTTCAGCACAACTTTGATCACTGAACTCTTTTCATGTCCAAAGTAAACAAGTTTAGTCCATGCAGCGGGTCTCCACAGCTGGCTAGCCTTCACAATAGGAACAACAAGTAGTTAGCAATGAGCTAACTGCATTCTGCAACATAACAAACGTAGCAACTGGTCTCCTCCGTCTTGCACACAGCTGATCAAGCAACAACTCGACCGGCAGCATACCGCCACAACAAAGACAGCACACCTGTTTGCTTTATCTCAAAGGATTCTCCAGCTAAGCTAACAGCTGGGAGCTAAGAAGTCTTTCCATTAATGAACTGAACCTCCACTGGGCGTAGAATATTATTTAGTATACAATAACTTTTCACGACTAAGTAAGCATATAACTGCTATAATGTTGTAAATGTATCTACATGTGTTGATTTCGTTTATTCTCTGAACTGTGTTGTGTAATCTGTTGTATTGATCTAATGGGAAACATTATGTTGTTTCACCAGGTGCTGTGTTAGTATTGTACACACAGACAGACGTCTTCTTAACCTGGCACCATTATCTTACACGTTACCATCTGACAACTTTTAATATAACGACACACACAAGGACTCAAACCTTCTGCTTCATGTTCTTTGTCTTCTACAGACGTTTGTGCACGCGTACGCAGAGCACGTAGAGACGGTCACATTCTTTTCGGCACGGCTCCGACAGCAGCACGCACCCACACTCTCTCTCTTCTACCCACACACACACGCGCACACACACACACATACACACACATACACACACACACACACACACACACACACACTCTCTCTCTCTCTCTCTTTCTCCCTCTCTTCAACACACACACATGATTGCTTGCTATTAGATATTTTGTGTTTTGAGATTTGCTGAATTCCTGTCGAGATTTAAATTGCCGATCCTTGTAGACTTTATCATCCATGTCTGCTGCCCTGACGACACCCTGAGTTCCTAATACTAATAGTCTTTTAGTCACATGTTCTGACTGGACCTACTCATTCAAAAGGTATTACTCTTGATCTAGTCTTAACTCATGGTATAAATCGCCTGAAGTTGAATGTGTATCTCTGACCATTAACTTATTGTTAATGTCATTCTGCCTTGCACGTTCTGTAGCCCAGTCCCCAAATCTAGATTTAGAGTTTTTTACTCATCCTCTGCTGCCAATTTCAACATTGCCTTTAACATCCCCACTAGTTTTCCAGGCACGCCTCCTTCCACACGTGACCTGATGAATAATTTTAATAACAGATGTTTCTTTTCAGGTTTCTTTTCAGCACTGTAGCCACAGCTCTACAGAGCCTTCTATTCCTATATCGCTCAGAAGTGACGACTCCATGAGCTTCTGAAATTATAAAATTATAATTATTAGAGACAAAATTAATGACCTCCTGCCTTCAATCGGTAATGACTTAACTTGAACCTCAAAACCAGCTGTAACTCCTGAAATATATCTACACTGTTTCACTCAAATTGACCTGAACCAACTAACTTCAACAATCTCGTCGTCTAAGCCATCAACCTGTCTCTTAGATCTGTTTCCAATTAAACTGTTTAAAGAAGTTTTACCCTTAATTAACACCTCGTTATTAAATATGATCAACCTGTCTCTATTATCTATATATTTAGTGTTCATCATAGCACAGAGATGGCACTGGTGAAAGTTACCCATGTCTGTTGGCATCAGACAAAGGACTTGTCTCTGTTTTTGTCTTGTTAGACCTCAGTGCTGCGTTCGACACTGTTGATGATGACATTCTTTTACAGAGACTGGAACATTATATTGGCATAAAAGGAACCACACTAAACTGGTTCAAGTCCTATTTATCTGAGCGATCTCAGTTTGTACGTGTTAACGATAAATCCTCCATGACAGTCAAAGTCTTGGAGTACTTCTGTCTTGGAGTACTTCTGTACTTGGACCTATTCTATTCACCTTATATATGCTTCCTTTGGGCAATATTATAAGGAACCACTCTATAAACTTTCATTGTTATGCGGATGATACCCAATTATATCTATCAATTAAACCAGATGAAACCAATCAATTAGCTCAACTTCAAGCATGCCTTAAGGATATAAAAACTTGGATGTCTAGCAACATTTTGATATTAAACACAGACAAAACTGAAGTTATTATACTTGGCCCCAAATGCCTGGATGGCATTAATTTGGCCTTCAGCTCCACCGTAAGGAATCTCAGCGTTATTTTTGATCAGGATCTGTCCTTTAACTCCCACATAAAACACATTTCAAGGACTGCCTTCTTTCATCTATGTAACATTGCAAAAATAAGACACATCCTGTCTCAAAATGATGCAGAAAAACTAGTCCATGCATTTGTTACTTCAAGGCTGGATTACTGCAACTCCTGTTTATTAGGTTGTTCCAAAAAGTTGCTTAAGACTCTTCAGTTGATCCAAAATTCTGCGGCACGTGTATTGACAAGAACTAGGAAACAGTATCATATTACTCCTGTGTTTGCTGCTCTGCACTGGCTCCCAGTAAAATATAGAATAGAATTATAAATACTACAATAAATACAATTATGAAAAAAATATTAATATTTGTAAAATAAAACCCATTTATAAATGGATAAATTATATAAATGATAAATTATAAATCTGATATGTCTAAATGTTCAGCATTTCATTAGCTACACGATACGATAGTCAACGGGAGACTCGGCTGCTGCTGGCTCCGTCTGTAAACAAAAGAAGAGGGCTGGCACCTCCTTATGAAGTTGACACACATTGGCTTTTGATGGCTGTAGATAACGCATGGAAGCTCCGATCGGCTCAAATTAAGTGTCAATCGGGAGGTCAGAGTTCGGCATTCGTTTTAAACAGCGCTAAATGCGGAGATATCCCGTTTTTACCGTGTATGATCATAACATTGTACACATCGATCAGCTGATTTCAAAGATTGTAACAGCTGTTCATGGGCTTTTGATGATGTGAAGATGTTCATGATGGATATATTTTTACCGGAAACGATCGTTAGGACCTTTGGCAATGACACAGGAGTGTATTATTACTGATTACAGGATTATTATGAGACTTCATAGGTGAGTTGGCTGGGTTTGCTTGCTACTATGATATGCCTACTGTACTTGCTGTTGTGATTGTGATCTCAAAACCGTTTTGCTCACTAAATAGATGAGATTCAAAGCCTTCTCTGAGTATGTGGCATTGGGTGTACAGTCTAGCATGGTGGACTGTATATAACAAATGGCAAGATATAACCTCTGTGAAACTGCACCGTGGGCCTGCCGGCGGGCCATCCGCACGGTAAGAGGTTAACTGGTTTGACCCGCACCACATGGAAAGTGGGGTGAACCCTCATGGAACGTGGTAGATGGAGCTTCACCGCTACCGGATTGATGAACTGGGAGATTGGAAATGGACCCACAAATCACGGAGCCAACTTGCGGGATTCAACTTGCAGCACCTTCGTAGAAAGCCAAACCCTCTGGCCCGGAGAATAACCTGGAGCAGGAATGCGTCCCCAGTCCGCCATCCTCTTGTACATGGCAGAACTGCGAAGAAGGGCTTGCTGAGGCCGTGTCCAGATAACGAGTGCCTATGAAAACGGGATGCTGGACTCTGCCTCAAGGTTGGGAAACAACGGCGGCTGGTACCCATAGGGGTACTGAAAAGGAGAAAGACCAGAAGCAGAGCCAAGCAAGGTATTGTGTGCATACTCCGCCCAGATCAAATGCTTGCTCCAGGGGGCCGGGTTCTAATAGATTAGGCAGCGCAGGCATGTCTCTAGGTCCTGATTGAGTCTTTCTGACTGACCATTGGACTGGGGATGGTAGCCAGAGCAGAGGCTGACCTTGGATCCTAGAAGAGAGCAAAATTCCTCCAGAACCGGGAGACAGGTTGTGGTCCCTGGTCCGGCCTACGAAATGATAAACATGAATTTCTACTGATGATAGTAAATGCTATTTGTGGTGTAAAATTATGTGTTATTTATGACACAATGATCGCAGTATTTAATAAATCATGATTTAGTATGTCGACCACCGATGTTTACATTGTCGCTACCGGAAACACCTGACGCCGTGTTCTGACGTCACAAGTAGAATACAGTACACCAGTTGAATACACAGACAGCACGGCAGAAGCGGCAGACATGGTGATGTCGGACTTTGGCTCGGATATTTCGACAGAATCGAGTGACAGTGAGTCATCAATAGACTCGTTGTACCTTCAAGAAGAGGAGTTTATTGAAGAGGATGCCAGTGTCGTGGATTTAGATCATGCAGGCGAGTTTAACGTGGTGGAAACAGAGCAGCTCGAGACACAGTATTCAAGATGGAGACACAGACGGGAGCGGACATGCAGATGATGGTGACGGTGATCCTGGATTTGGCGGAGATCCTGTGTGGCAACAGAACACAGACAGGTATATACATTTGACTATAGTTCATAGAACTTCTCAATATATAGTAAATACATCATAATAAAACGTAACATTATCCTCGATCGTAAATAGATCGCGAGCTATCCTATATCAAGTCGATAGCTTGATTTCCTTGAATTGTTATGAACCCGACTAGTTGTCCGCAAATTGCTCGATTGCTAAATATTCTAATTATTTCTCTACTTGGACACATCGACGTCTGTAAAGCTTGATAACTTGATTATTTCTCGAAGTTTCTGCGGTTGAGGTTCTATCGTTGTGTCTGATGTTAAACGTCATATATTACGAGCTGTATATAAAGCATTAGCTATTAGCTAACAAACAGACCGGAGGACAGCGCTGTTTTATAAAGTATAGTCTGTATACTGACCGTCTCACGGCTGCCTATAGTAGCCGGAACACTTATCAGATGTTCATGGAAGTTACGATGTCGTAACTTTACGAGACTTACGTGAAACGGGTAACAAGTTTCTACTAGATAGATCCAACCTCCGTACGACCATAACAGGCTTATCAGCTGCTTACAAGCCTGTCGTGAAACACAGGCATATAAATAGTATGAAATTAAGATGACGTTAATATTGGCCTTTTTTCTGGATATTGCATATTGTGTCCTTACCATTCTTCCTTTGTACAATTAGGTGTACATGTGAAAATTGTACAATTATGGAAGCAATTGAAGAGCTGCTGCCAAGAAAAGGGTGTGATGGAGGAATTCAATGAATATGAGGGACATGGTGCAAACATAACCTGCATAACAGATCACCCAGGATTCAAATCAAAGTGTCTGGATGTTTGGGTGTTGCAGACAGCCTACCAAAGGTATTCGAAGAGAGACAGACAACAAGCAGGTGATCAGCCACGTAATGAGTAAGTTACTTGTGTGCACAAATGTGTAGAGCTCAGAAACTTTGATGTATTTATGGGAAGTCGAATGGTCACTCTGGCAAAGTTATAGAATACATAGATAAATTAGCAAATAAGGTTGAAGTGATTACCATTGACATGTATTATCTTGTATTTTACAGAATGTATCACTATATGGCATACCGCCAGCTGGTGAGATTTTATTGGGGAATACTTGGTAAAAACCACAGAATGTCATCATGTGCCATTCAAAATATCTGTGCTACGTTTCCATCTGACAACTACACGTTGTTCAAGTATCAGCACTTTATTAGAGTAAATAACAAAACACAATGTCAGTTCAGTGATTGAATCTGCATCTATACAGCACAACAGCATCCCTCTTGTTTGGTTCTTCCACCGACTGCTGAGTGGAGCTGGGACTTCGAAAGGTTCCTCATCAACATTATCTTGGCACAAAGCATTGAGTCTCGGTCAAGAGTTCAGTAACATACTCTGCAAAAAATATGTTTTATAATCAAGCATTATATATAATATGTATGTATGTATGTATGTATCTATGTATGTGTGTGTATATATATATATTATGATGCTGACCTTTGGAACAACCAACCTCGATTGGAACTTGCAGTCCAGCTGACCTGACACGTGGTCGCGCCTGCATGGACTTGTGGTGTGTCCATGGAGGGGGATCCGTCTGCACAGCAATTTCTTTCTGACATGTCTGAAATGTACAAAACACAACTTTACGAATAAATCTTTCAAACCAGCTTGAAATTGTATTGCATGTTTATACATGTCTGCGTAAATAAAATATCTAATAACATTCATAATAAAAGATGTGGTTGAATTGATTGAGAGAGCAATGATATCAAATTAAACAAATATATGAATTATGTACATGCATGTGGTGAATGTATTTTTAACATGTCATGTGCACGTCTTCTGGTACTACAACTGTAATGTACAGATGACGTACAGTCTGTATACTCACTGGTGTACACACAGCTTCCTTCCCAGTGTGGATGTCCAATAGATGGTCGCTGATCATACAGGTATCCTCAGTTCTGTCAATGGCTTCATTCACCAATGTTTCAATACCTATGTAATAATAAGGTGATAGTTAAAAGTTAAATAGACTCACGCTTTTACTCAAACTACAGAATAAAATGGGGAAGCCTGTAATAAATATTGAATCTATAGTTAATTAAGCTAATGAAGTGTAATTAGCTAAAGTTATTAATACTACAAACAATAACACACATATCGGCTAGGGCCTGGTGTAAACTCGTTACATACAGTAGGCCTAGACCGATTATGGCTTTATGCTTGAAACAATAAATACAGTAAACAAGTAGCACGGCTTACCTTTGCTCTTTCCCTTTTGGCGAATGCATTTCGTCGTCTCTTTGGTGGAGGACTCTGCACCGGCGGACGTGTTTGAATCGGTGTGCTGGCTTGTGCTGGCTGGGGTCTCGGCAGTATTGTAGGCACAGCATCTGCGTTCAGTTTTAAATTATTTTTGAATCTCATTTCCTTGGCGAGCATAGTTTGTTCAAAACACAATCTCTCAAAGTGCTGCCCACAAATCATCGGTTTCATCGACGCACTTGTCTTGTCCATAAACGCGACATTTTATCATCTTTTCGCCCATACAACACATCGCTTCACAATTATCCTTGGCGATCGATTGTTGTCCATTCTTTCTCGTAATAATTGACAGCAGTCTTTGCTGGATGCTTCAACGCAGACGAACACTGGCGGCGGCTATGTTCTACTTGTGACGTCATCGCCCGAACATTGCCGAAGTGGATGCTCTCGGCGCAGAGATCGATTGTTGTTAGCAGAAGTAATTTTTATGCTGTTATGATCATGATTTATTACGAATACATCAATATTAAAAATATATATGGCACATTCACAATAGATCTGCAACCTCTATCATATACCTAGCCCAATAACACTGACGAAATATCATTTCGTAGGCCCTTTAACATGACCTGTGCTGTTTCTCTGGCAGAAGGGAGTTTAGGCAGAGCGATAAAATGTACCATTTTAGAGAACCGGTCTACCACAGTTAATATGGTGAACAAAGTTAAATCTGGTGAAGAACAAGGCCCACCGGGCCTGTCTGGAGTGAATCGGAGTGAACCTTCAGTACACTCAGTCTGGTGGACTGAGTGTACTGAAGGTTCTTGTGATCAGTCCAAACCAGAAACAGATGCTCTGCTGCTGCCAATGCCGCCACTCCTCCAAAGCCACCTTGATAGCCAGTAGCTTCCGGTTCCCGACACAAACTGCCGCTGAGGATCTGGAAGTGTGAGAATCGGAGCGGAGGTAAAACTTGCCTTGAGTCCCTGAAAAGCCGTCTCTGCCTTGGAGTCCCACAGGAACCTGGTTGTAGGAGAGGTTAGGGCATGTAGAGGAGTGGCAACAGAGCTATAGTTCCTGATACCGTCTATAGAAGTTAGAGAATCCCAGGAAACGTAGAAACAGTTTGCGACTAGTAGGAGTCGGCCATTGTGTGACAGCATTGATCTTGGATGGATCCATCTGAATGTTATTCTCTGGTATGATGAACCCCAGGAATGAAACGTTTAGGACGTGGAACTCACACTTCTCGGCCTTGACTAAAAGCACGTTATCCAGTAGTCGTTATAGTACCTGGCTGACATGCTGAACGTGGGATTCATCATCTAGAGAGAAAATGAGGATGTTGATGAGGATGTGCCCCGTGTCTGCCCCGTGTGTCTGCCCCGTGTGTCTGCCCCGGCGTGTCCGCCCTGCTCAGTCTGTTCGTGTCCTGCTCGTCCCCTGATTGGTTTGTGTTGTTTTGTTACTTTGTATTTCTGTATGTTTATTAGCTTTTGTCAATAAAGCTGTCTTTTGGTTAAAATCATCATCTGCGTCCTACAATTGGGTCCTCACCTTCACCGAACTGTGACAAAATGAGACATACACACTTTTCTTTCATTGTTGTAAAAAATAATTCTTCCGCCCAATCATTGTGAAAATAGTTAGTTTTCTTTTGCTTTTCTGCCATGTTTTTTAGCGTAAAAAACGCACCTAGCGCCCCATCGTAGCTGCTCCCGCTAGCTTGTCTCAGCGAAAAGGGAAATGGAGATTTAGCTTGCGCCTGCAGGGTCAGAGTTCATATATACATAAAACATTTTTGTTTTTTAAATTCTATATTCAATATTGCCATTTTAAAATAAAGAATAATTCAAGTGTTATTGTTTTTGTTTTCTTTAAACAGCAAAACAATTAAATACAAATTTTAGACAGAGCTTCGTGGTGACTAGTGCTATTTTTAGAACATGCCCTGCGGGCGATTCACGTGTTCCCTGTGGGCGACCAAGTGCCCGCGGCACTGCGTTGGCTACCCCTAGTCTAAGGACAGAGGGTGTTGTATGCTGTACAGTCTGTAAAGCCCACTGAGATAAATGTGTCATTTGTGATATTGGGTTACATAAATAAATTGGATTTGAAATTTGTTTGATTTAAACCCTCAACCTTTAGATATTCTTCCTGTAAAATCTCTAAAGGAGGTTTTTAACACAGTGACACCCTCTATTCTGCACATTTTAAACTGCTCTCTGTCAACAGGCTCGGTTCCCCACTTTTAAAAAAGGCCATCTTTTGATTCCTCTGATATTATCAAGACTTATTTCCTAAACTCCCATTTTTAACTAAGGTTTTAGAAAAGTTTGTAGCATTTGGTTTTAAAATCTTAAATGTTGTATTCATGTCAGCTGATGGCCATAAATCCATTCTTGTTCTACTGTATTTAAGCACAACTTTCGATACTATTGACTATAATGGTTTAAAATAATTTTAGTTCAGGGGCCACATGCAGCCCAATTTGATCTCAAGTGGGCTGGACCAGTAAAATCATACCATAATAACCTGTAAATAACGACAACTCCAAATGTTCCCCTTTGTTTTAGTACATAAAAGTACAAGTACATTCTGGAAATATTCATATTTAATTAATTATATTTTTACAAAACATTATGAACAACCTGAAAATTCTTAAGAAAAATAAGTGTAAATTTTATGCCTGAGTTTATCATTTACACATGTGTACAACATACACATTAGTGTGTCTACAAAAGCACTACACATTTAGTCACAGGTATCTGGAACTGAACAATATAGTATTTTACTTTATGATCAAAACAATTCGTCAGGCTATAGAAATTATCTTTAAATGTACATTCATTTCCACATCTGTGTAGTAATCATGATCACCTGAACTGACACCACACCACACAAACTAAAGTGGGAACTATTAAGGAAGAAGGTTAAGTTATCCGCCTGCCATGTAAATGTATAAAATGTAATATATTGTAACAATAAATGTAACAATAAATATATTGTTCATGGTGCAAAAGTGTCTGAAGCAGCATTTGCAATAAGTGTAGTATGGCAGGCAGGTAACATCTTTATCCTTGAGAAGGCTGTCAAACTGACGGTGATTCAAACCTCTGGCTCGGATGAAATTAACAGTTCGGACAACCACTGCCATGACGTGATCCATTTTTAACGACTTGCAACACAATGCTTCCTGATGCAAAATACAGTGAAATGTCCAAAAACCATGTCCTCCATTTCCAGCCTGTACTTTCTCTCTGAATTTTGTCACAACACCTGCTTTTTCCCCGATCATTGATGGCGCGCCATCTGTAGCCACGCTAACAGCACGGGCCCAGTCCACTCCGACCCAGTCCAGCGCTCCAACGAGAGCGTTGAAAATGTCATTTACTGTTGTGGTGTCCGTCATAGGCACCAACTCAAGGAACTCCTCAGTGACGCTCTTTTAATGCAAGATGTTGTATTTTTCGCCATGATGAGTCTCATAGTGGCGCCGAATATTATATTCTTTGAGCCCTGAAACCTGCCGCGAACACACCGAGCACACAGCTTTCCCACTCACCTCTGTGAATGAATAGGAAACAGTCAATTTTTCTTGGAAAACTCTACACTCCGTGTCCACTTTTCTCGTTTTTTGACAAAGACATTTTGGGTAATGACGGTGCCACAGAGTGTAATGTTGACAGAACCCGCCAGCTCCAGAAATTCTTTACCGTCAGCGCCAGCATCAACAGTTTTCTTGCTTGACAGTGTTGTGTGCGACCCAACTGAGGCCGTATGTTTGACACCATTGGTTTAGATCCTTCCTAAAATACAGGCATTTCTGCATCGGCATCGCTGAGGCCAGGTCAGCTGCAACAGGTGCTCACTGTGGGGTGCCCCAAGGATCGGTGCTAGGTCCACTTCTCTTTTCATTGACATGCTCTCTTGGCCACCTTATACACAGACATAATATCAGTTTCCATTTTTACACTGACGATACTCAGATCTATCTAAGCGGTGACCCTGAAAACAACTATCAGAACACTGTCAACCTGCAAAACTTTATTACAATTTGTTTGTTTTACTGTTTGTTTAGTTGCTGGCTTTTAGTTCATTTAATTCTTTTTTTGTTGCAAATCAATTTTATTGAAAAGCACTTTGTATCTGTGTTTGATAGGTGCAATATAGATAAAGTTTATTATATTATTATTAGAACCGCTGGGGTCAGGTGCGCTGTCACACGGGTGGCAGTGATGGTCAGGGACCTCGATGGTCCAGACCCGGCCAACAGAGGCTGGCTCTGGGGACGTGGAACGTCACCTCTCTGTGGGGGAAGGAGCCGGAACTAGTGCCTCTACGCACAGTCTTGGCTCTGGAACCGTACTCCTGGATAGGGGTTGCCCAATGTGTAAGGCATCGGGCGGGTGTGGGGATACTCACAAGCCCCCGACTGAGCGCCGCTACGTTGGAGTTCAACCCGGTGGACGAGAGTGTCGCCTCCCTACGGTCGTTTGTTGTTGGACTTCTGTGCTAGTCATGGAATGGCCATAACAAACACCATGTTCGAACATAAGGATGCTCATAAGTGTACGTGGTACCAGAGCACCCTAGGCCAAAGGTCAATGATCGATTCTTTGAGCGTATCATCTGATCTGAGGCCGCATATTTTGGACACTCGGGTGAAGAGAGGGGCAGAGCTGTCAACTGATCACCATCTGGTAGTGAGTTGGATCAAGGGGTGGGAGACTCTGGACAGACCTAGTAAGCCCAAACGGGTTATGTTATCCGGGAGGACTCCGGAAACAGTTGCAGGGTACCGACGGACTCAAAGGGCGGCAGCCGTGGCAGAGGCAAAACAGTGGGTGTGGGAGAAGTTCGGAGAAGCTATGGAGAAGGACTTTCGGTCGGCACCAAGGTGCTTCCGGAAAACCGTCCGGAACCTCAGGAAGGGGAAGCGGGGAACCATCCAAGCTGTGTACAGCAAGGGTGGGACCCTGCTGACTTCGACTGAGAAGGTTATTGGGCGGTGGAAGGAGCACTTTGAGGAACTCCTGAATCCGACTAACACGCACTCTATGGTAGAGGTAGAGCTGGAAGCTGATGGGGGACCATCGTCAATTTCCCTGATAAGGTAGTCAAACAACTCCACAGTGGCAAAGCCGCAGGGGTTGATAAGATCCCTCCAGAAATGCTGAAGGCTTTGGGTGTTGAGGGGCTGTCTTGGTTGACACACCTCGTCAACATTGCGTGGAAGTCTGGGACAGTGCCTAGGGGGTGGCAGACCAGGGTGGTGGTTCCCCTATTCCAGGAGTCGGCAACCTGCGACTCAGGAGCCACATGCGGCTCTTTAACCCCTCTTCAGTGGCTCCCTGAAGCCTTGACAAAAAAAACATGAAAATAAATAACATTATTTTTGTCTATTTTTTTGTTGCACAGTGGACAATCTTTCAAATGGAACACCTCTTATCTTGGAATTCGAGGTGATATTGTGACACTGAAATACATTTAATTAAATTTTTACATTTCGTCCACTAAAATATGTGTCACATTCTCCTGCGTCTACGGGCGCGGCGCCTTTCCCTGTAGGTGGCTAATCTTGAGTTTCCGACCCCCGGCTAACTCGGTAAGCTAACAATGGATAAAACTAAAAAAAGAGAGTTTAATTCTGCGTGGACAGATACATTTGCATTTACTGCCAACAATGCTGATTTACCTGTCTGCTTGATATGTAGCGAGAAATTAACTAACAACAAAAAATGTAATGTCGAAAGACATTTCAAGAACAGACACATAGCATTTGCCGAAAAGTACCAAGCTGGAGATGTACGAAAAAAAAGCGATTTCTGAACTTCTGCTGAAAGCGGAGCAGAGCAAATATTCTTTCAAGAAATGGATGAAATCTTCAAACTCATCTACTGCTACTAGTTTTGTGGCTGCTCAGGAGATAGTACAGCGTGGAAAGCCGTTCACAGATGGAGAATACATGAAAGAAGCATTCTTAAAAATATCAGAACATCTATTTTTGGACTTCAAAAACAAACAGGAAATTGTTCAGAAAATGTGTCTCTCTGCAAAGACCGTCAAGGACAGGGTCATTAAAATGCCAACAAACATCACCAAACAGCAAATTGAGGACATCAATTCAGCTGAAGCATATTCAATCGCCTGTGATGAGTCAAGTGATGTAAATGATATTGAACAGACAGCGCTGTTGTGCAGGTATGTGAACTCTGATGTGGTGCAGGAAGAAATAATCAGAGGGTCCAGAGAGTGTGTGCCAATTACAGGGGTATCACACTTCTCAGCCTCCCTGATAAGGTCTACTCCAAGGTGCTGGAAAGGAGGGTTCGGCCAATAGTCGAACCTCTGATTGAAGAGGAACAATGCGGATGAGCCCTTACCCCAAGTGAAGGGGTTCAAGTACCTCGGGGTCTTGTTCGCGAGTGAGGGCACGATGGAGCGAGAGATTGGACTCGGACGAAAAGAGAGCTGAGCCAGAAGGCAAAGCTCTCGAAATTTCCGGGCGATCTTCGTTTCTACCCTCACCTATGGTCATGAAGGCTGGGTCATGACCGAAAGAACGAGATCACGGGTACAAGCGGCTATCCCTTAGAGATAGGGTGAGAAGCTCAGTCATCCGTGAGAGACTCGGAGTAGAGCCGCTGCTCCTTTGTGTTGAAAGGAGCCAGTTGAGGTGGTTCGGGCATCTAGTAAGGATGCCACCTGTCCGCCTCCCTAGGGAGGAGTTCCAGGCACATCCAGCTGGGAAGAGACCCCGGGGAAGACCCAGGACTCGGTGGAGAGATTATATCTCCTCACTGGCCGGAGAACGCCTCAGGGTCCCCCAGTCTGAGCTGGCGGATGTGGCCCGGAGAAGGGAAATTTGGGGTTCCTTACTGGAGCTGCTGCTCCCAAGACCCGACCCCAGATAAGCAGTAGACGATGGATGGATATTATTATTATATTATGGCATACTATGATAGTCTGTTCTCTCCCGAATATTACCTTT
Source organism: Cottoperca gobio (assembly GCF_900634415.1). Taxonomy (NCBI): domain Eukaryota; kingdom Metazoa; phylum Chordata; class Actinopteri; order Perciformes; family Bovichtidae; genus Cottoperca; species Cottoperca gobio. The sequence continues at coordinate 2,534,174 of NC_041360.1, forward strand.
TTTAGATTTTAATGACTATGACCTTTTCTGTGACACCACCCATCAGCACTAAGAAAGTAAGGTTTTTATATACGTAGTCCAACACTTTTGGACATTGTAATTAACATTGTAATGTTCATTGCATGATTTATTTAATATTAGTCTTATTAGAAATACTAATAAAAAATATGTAATGCATGCATAGAGTATGTTGCAACTTAATTCATTCTTAATTCAAAACTCATTTGTTTTATCATTTTCAAGTCATCTTAGAGAAGATTAGAAAAATGCCATGATCTTAGTAGGATGTAGAAACAGGTTCAGATATATCCTCCACACCACTATGGGTGTCACGGGATCTCAAACATTAGCAAAGAATGCTGTCATTGTATAGCGGTTACTCCTGCAGATTTGTCCAATAGGAGCGTCTGATACTGTGCTGGTGGATGAGGCCCTGTGTAACAGAAGAGACACAGCGCTCCTGTACTATGCATCCAGGCGATGCTTCTCTTTTGTCTTTGGAATGTACTGTATATTTGGCATTTTCCATCTATAATAAGTGAAGTGTTGCAAGAATCAAATTGTGTTTTTTTGAGAGATAAAGTAATAGACATACAGTTCTACGCACAGGAACCAGAAAAATATCAGACACATACCAATAAAAGTCCTATTTGTCATTTTATTTACAAGTCAGTTGTACATTAATATATCATAGGGATAATATAATAAATGAACAAAAGGGAACAATGACTGTAAATGACAGTGTAATCGTGAATATATGAAATCAGTGAACACACACACACACACACACACACACACACACACACACACACACACACACACACACACGTAATGCCGTGGAGCAAGTGAAATTCACTTGTGTGTAATCTAGAAACATGAAGGATTGTTTGTAGGATAGTCTCGAGACTAATGCACTAATGGTCAGAACTTTACCATGTTGTCTTCATCAGTTATTTTGTTCTGTAACTCATTAACCATAAAGCATATAACATTAACTAAAGCATACTAATAATCCCGACAATATAATGGAGCATGTGATTCATCATATGGTTTAAAATAAATATGCTTGGTTTTATTTGTAACAAAATATGTATGAAATATATTTCAACACTTCAACACAACTTCAGTTCCCTTTCTTTGATTCAGTATTCATGTAGAAATACTGCTTATTGCAGATTTAAATAAATTAAGTAGTGTAATTTATATTTCCTCTCAACCTAATAAAACTCACCACTATGTTTACCCCCAAACCAAACTACAAATGATCTCACTATATACGGATTATGATTATGAGGCCCAGTCCTGCACATGTTGAAATCCAGCGGCCCTTCAAAATGGCTGTTGGAATACAAACAAACTAATAAAGCACTTGTCAAGCAGCAGATTATTGCATATTGCTCCTGTGACCGGCAATTTTCTGCTTGCTGCTCTCATCACTTTGTTCACTGAGGTGGCTTCACAGTGTCTTGCTCTAATTACGAATCTGTCTCTGATTGAAGCTGCAGTAAATAAAAGTTAGTGTCCAACTTTCTAGTTATTTATCTGACTTCAATATTGTTACTGTGAGTGAATAACCTGCCTTCACATCATAATAACACAGAGAGCAGCGCCATGGAAAACGTCGATTTGA